>NC_040034.1:8381154-8602887 GCF_000972845.2 Larimichthys crocea | reverse complement strand
GGTGGCTTTTAATCTTGCATCAAATAGTGAACTGCACTGCATACTGTATGCAGACTTGCATGCATGTACAAATCACCAGCAGGAAATATTGTGCTAGTACTAGTATTGAACTACAAGACGCAAAACAGTTGCAAGCCTTTAATTAGAGTTATGTAAAGCTTTTGATGGGATAGTTAGGTCCTAGAGATGTGGTGACAACAGCTGCGCAGAGGTGGCCCAATTTGATTTTTTGTCATGGGGCCCAAAATTCTTGGCGCGCCCCTCTATATACTCAATGATAATGGTTAATAATTTTATATTGGTGTTTTATGTATACGAATTTTATATGTTCGTGTTTACCTTTTCATGTTTACCCCAAAAATTATCTCTTTGTTTTTACGTTTTTGGCAGTAAAAGTTATAATAAAAAATGGCCTTTAGCACATTTTTATGGTGGCTTTTTCAATCTTGCATCAAATAGTGAACTGCACTGCATACTGTATGCAGACTTGTATGCATGTACAAATCACCAGCAGTAAATATTGTGCTAGTACTAGTATTGCAAAACAGTTGCAAGCCTTAATTAGAGTTATGTAAAGCTTTTGATGTGTAGTTATGTCCTAGAGATGTGGGTGACAACAGCTGTGCAGAGGGGGCCCAAATTGATTTTTTTGTCATGGGGCCCAAAATTCCTGGCGGCGCCCCTACCCCCTTGGATTGTCCTAACTTTTCCCCCCTGTCCCAACTTCCAGTTGACAAATGCAGGGGTTTATTTTTTACTGTTACTGTTATTTATACATGTGTATATATTGTTTAAAATAGGATATTGTATAGGGTATATTGGTTAAGTTTTGTTTTCTTACTATTGTTTTTCTTGCTGTCGCTTACCCTTTGGGAGCTACGGTAACAAAAACAATTTCCCTACGGGGATTAATAAAGTACTTCTGATCTGATCTGATTTTTAATTTTTTTTTATCCCCTGCATTTGTCAACCTGGAAGTTGGGACAGGGGGGAAAAGTTAGGACAATTCCAAGGGGGTAGGGGCACCGCCAGGAATTTTGGGTCCCATGACAAAAAAATCAAATTGGGCCCCCTCTGTGCAGCTGTTGTCACCATATCTCTAGGACCTAACTATCACATCAAAAGCTTTACATAACTCTAATTAAAGGCTTGCAACTGTTTTGCAATACTAGTACTAGCACAATATTTACTGCTGGTGATTTGTACATGCATACAGTATGCAGTGCAGTTCACTATTTGATGCAAAATTAAAAGCCACCATAAAAATGTACTAAAGGCCATTTTTTAATTTAACTTTTACTGCCCAAAACACGTAAAAACAAAGAGATCATTTTTGGGGCTGTTGTCAGTCGTGGGCCCTTGGAATTGCTCTAATTTTTGCCCCCTATACGGCGCCCCTGAAAATAGGTAAACATGAAATAGGTAAACACGAATATATATAAAATTCGTACTGCATATATAAAACACCAATATAAAATTATTAAACCATCATCATCATGACAAAAAAATCAAATTGGGCCCCCTCTGCGCAGCTGTTGTCACCACATCTCTAGGACCTAACTATCACATCAAAAGCTTTGCATAACTCTAATTAAAGGCTTGCAACTGTTTTGCATCTTGTAGTTCAATACTAGTACTAGCACAATATTTCCTGCTGGTGATTTGTACATGCATGCAAGTCTGCATACAGTATGCAGTGCAGCTCATTATTTGATGCAAGATTAAAAGCCACCATAAAAATGTGCTAAAGGCCATTTTTATTTAACTTTTACTGCCCAAAACACGTATAAATAAAGAGATAATTAATTTCATTATTATATCTAAAATATATATACTCAGTGATGATGGTTTAATAATTTTATATTGGTGTTTACCTATTTTTTGGGGCCTATTTTTTTCGGCCCCTGTCATTCGTGGGCCCTTGGAATTGTCCTAACTTTTCCCCCCTAATCGGCGCCCCTGAGTATATATATTTAAAATATAATAATGAAATTAATTATCTCTATGTTTTTACGTGTTTTGGGCAGTAACGGTTAAATATACATTTATGGTGGCTTTTAATCTCGCATCAAATAGGCAACTTTTAACTTTAAAGGGGACAAGCTATGAAGAAAAACAGGTACAGTGTTTCTTTTATGGGGGTACTATACCTCTAGGGGAAGTCTGGAGTACTGCAAGGGGTATGTGAGATATTTTTATAATGGTAATATCAGTGATGCATAATTGTAAATTAATTATAATTTAATAAAATTGGGTTGGCATGAATCTAATTTTAGATTCTAAACATTTGAACTATAGCATTGAAGTGTTTTTTATTTTTATTTTATTGGTTACCAGATTATTTAATCAGTTAGACACTGTATTGTATCTCTTCATATGTTGTTTCTCAATGGTCAGGCTACTTGGTTGAGAGAAAAAGAAAAAAACAAAGTCTTTCTTGTTTCTTAGTGCAATCAATTTAGGCATATTGGTCATAGATTAAAACAATAACTTTCTTTGAATATAACTAGATTATTAGAATATTAGAATATAATTGTACTCAATTAAGAAATATTGTTCACAAAATTAGCAAATCGGATGAAATTTGTGATCATGATCAACTTTCTCCTTCAGAGACTTTCACAGAGTGAAGCTCTATAGACAGAATTTACTGACTGGTGTTAAATAAATGTTATGACATATTACTGTGAACAGTTCCTTACAAGAAAAAGGTACTGTGTTTGCTATCACAAATCATATCTTCTATCCTTTTCAGTTCTTTTTTGTGAGATTTGGCATCTGTGAGACATCATAAATCAATGTGTACAAACTCAACTTTTGAGTTTGAATTTCCCATCAGGCACCAGATAAAGTACAGATGTTTTACACAGCTCCTTGGCTTGGTTGGCAATTGCTCCCTTTGTTAAACCTATATCACCCACTAGCGTTGTTTCACGGAATAGCTCTCTCTCATCAGGAACTCTTCAAATGAAATACCATTAGGTGCCATTTTATGCCCCTGCCACAAGGTGGAATCATAGTCACAGTCATGAATTTAGTCAAGAGAACCCTCTGTGTGGTGTGCAATTATCTCACATGACCATTCAGGATTAGTCCTCTATTTCAATTCTTATGAATCACACTCAAAGGTATTCCACTCACATACACATAAAAGATATTACATCAGCAGATCCTTTAATGGTTGTGAAACTTTGGTTTACAGGCTCTTCATTTGTGAAGTGCTCTTGTTGGTTTCCATTCAAGCTCAGCCAATTCTGACACTAATTAGAAGTGTCTCTATATGTTATTGTCTCAGTTTGTGAGACGTCTTTTAAAATGCATCAGGTCTATACCTGTCCATTCAGAAACTCTCACTAACATCAGAAAAGAATACATTAGACTCTCTGAGTCCTTTGTATGATTCTGTATTAATGCCGGTTTTCCTTAATAGTTTCTTAATTCTTACTTTTTTAATCTTGGGATATCATAATCTATTAAAACTTAAAAATTTCAATTTTCTAAAATGTATTAAGGTGTTCTTCATCTCATACATGTTACTACAGTATGAGTATGTAATCATCTCATACATGTTACTACAGTCATTCTTTACCTTTAGTACCAGGATTAGTGCTAAAAGTTGACATCACGCAGAGGTCATATGATGACCCCCCCAAATCTGGATACTGTACTTATCATTTTTCAGGGCCAAGGGTTGGTCAGATGGCATGTGACTAAATGGCACCTAAGAACATACAACACAGGGCCAGGAATAACCCCACCCTTGCTGTCATACAAACATACATGCACATACACACACACACACACAAATATCTAAACCCTGCAGGGGAGAACGAAAGAAGAGATCATGATGCAGATCACAAGGCTTCCTCAATAGAGGGGTTCATGTGTGTATACTGGGTGAAACAGGAAAAGACATTACATGCTTAGCAATGTGTGTGAGTGTGTGCACTGTCCTTGTGTGTATGAATAACACAGGCAAACCAGAAGTAGTGACAAGACATTTGACTTGTGAAACATGCTTAGGACAGTAGCATGGCATGCATGTATCATATTCCGCCTTTCAACTCTCAATCATTTTTGCATGGTTGACTTTTTTTTCCCAGGGGCTTGTTGACTGGTGCGGATTGGACAGGTGGCATAGCATAGAGAAGAGCTGGCCATTTACCAGCCAATAAAAATAGCTGTGGTCTCCATGATGTCACCGGTGAGTAAATCATAGCCCTTGACTGTAGAGGGAGAAATAAAACAAGAGAAACAAAAGAGGGAGTGTTTCATGTTTCTCCTAACCTGTATGCATGTCTCTAATATTTGTTAAACGAATTTCACACTACACTGCGTTTTGTCCTCTTGCTTTTACTCCAAACCTGTATCAGTTCTCTGCGCATCCTCCCCTGCATGTGTTCCCACCTCTTTTTGTTACATCTGCATGTTCAGAAGTATACACAGGAAGATGTTAAAAGACCAGACAACGAAAGGCCACGTACTTCACGCCAAAATGCCTTCTTCTTCAGTCACATTGGCTGCAGTTGCCAGAAAGGGTGTACAAACTAAAGCCGGAGACTGATCTCACTCCCATACCTGGCATTCTGAAGCCACAACACCATGCTGCCGATGTGGAACCTGATCAGTCGTAAATCTTCTCTGTTTGACCATGTGACACGCCGCATTTGTGATTCTGCCCTCCGTTCCCCCTCCGCATCTCTTTCCCTCCACCCATAGTGCCCTTCTAACTGCAGCCGTCTCTGGCACACTGTAGTAGGAATGCCAGGCAAGATGGTGACAATCCCACATGCTCAGATTAGTGTTTCTGTGTGCATCTTCTTTGTGTTTGTACCTGTTCCCTTGGCTTTATATGCAAGCGTGTGTTTGTATCCAGTGTGTGAATTTGTGATTGTGTGTGCATAACTCCAGTGACCCAGTGGCAGAGTGGTGGCAGGGTATCCTCAGTAATAGGATGTTAGGAATGTAGCACTTGTCAGCCTCTCTGAGGATGCTGTTAATTCACATTCTGTCCATTTCAGAGGGTTAGCCTTTAATAAACAGCAAACAGTTACCTGTGTAGAAGCACTCTGTCTGTGTGTGTGTGAATTTGAGTTGAAATATGCAAATTGCTTCCTTACATTAATGACATTTAAAGCTCTGTTTATTACACATTTTTGCAAAACAAAGAAATCATGAGCAACAGAATACATTTTTCTCTCAGATATTTTTATTGAATTTTGAATTTTACACGTATCACATTGCATGTCACATACACACATATGCTCATACATGTTTATTGCAATGCCAGTTTATTACGAACTACATAAAATACTGCTGACGTCTTTTTAAAAAAGTATTTTCACTGTCCACTGTCAACAGTTCTTTTTCTGTATGGCATAACAATGAACTTGCATGGACTTCAGATTCAAATCAAATCAAATTTTATTTGTATAGCCCAAAGTCACAGAGTACATCTGCCTCGGAGGGCTTTACAATCTGTACAGGGAGTGACACCCTCTGTCCTTAGACCCTCGGTTCCAGTGAGGAAAAACTTGCCCAGAAAAAAACATTTTAACAGGGAAAAAAGGTGGAAGAAACCTCAGGAAGAGCCACAGAGGAGGGATCCCTCTCCCAGGACGGACAGACGTGCAATAGATGTCACGTGTACAAACAAACAAATCAACACAAACATATTGTACAATTACAATGACTGATAAAATGACAATGAATTACAATGAATGATAAAATGATTACAGTAGCAGTGGAACCTGTGATAGAGATAGAGAGACACAGATGCACAGCAGCAGCAAATCATGAACAACTATAAACTGTAATAGAATAGAATAGAATAGAATAGAATAGAATAGAATAGAATAGAATAGAATAGGAGATATGGTAGCAATAATGACAGTAATAATATATGTAGTGGATGTCATGCAGGATCACAGCACCAGCCACGATCCATGAGAACCTGCTGGATGAGAGAGCACAGAAACTCGTTCTAGTAAGGTATTATAAGCTCTTTTAGATATAATGGTGCCTGACCATGAAGAGCTTTATATGTGAGGAGAAGAATTTTAAATTCTATTCTAGATTTAACAGGTAGCCAGTGCAAGGAAGCCAAAATGGGAGAGATGTGATCTCTGATCTTGGTTCCTGTCAGAATGCGTGCAGCATTCTGAATTAGCTGCAAAGTCCTAAGAAACTTATTGGAGCAGCCTGATAACAAAGAGTTACAATAATCCAGCCTAGAAGTAGCAAATGCGTGGACTAGTTTTTCTGCATCCGCTTGAAAAACGATGCGTCTGATTTTGGCAATGTTATGGTGGAGTTGGAGGCCAGGGTGATCCCGTCTAAAGTAACTAAGTCTCTAGAAAGAGAGTTTCTGAGGTGTTTGGGTCCAATAACTTCAGTTTTGTCTGAATTTAACATTGTAAAATTTGAATTGTAGGTCATCCAGCTTTTTATATCCTTAAGGCATGCTTGGAATTTAGTTAACTGATTGGTTTCATCAGGCTTGATTGATAAATATAATTGGGTGTCGTCAGCATAACAATGAAAATTAATGGAGTGATTCCTAATAATGTTCCCTAGAGGAAAAATATATAAACTGAATAGAAGTGGTCATAGTACAGAACCTTGTGGGACTCCATGACAAACTATGGTATGCATGGAGGATTCATCATTGATGTGAACAAACTGAGATCGATTGAAGAAATACGACTTAAACCAGCTTAGGCTTCCTTTGATGCCAATTTGATGTTCCAGTCTCTGTAAAAAAAATGATGGTCAATGGTGTCAAATGCGGCACTAAGATCTAACAGGACAAGTACAGAGATGAGTCCTTTGTCTGATGCCATTAGGAGGTCATTTGTAACTTTGACTAATGCAGTCTCTGTACTATGATGCACTCTAAATCCTGACTGAAAATCCTCAAATAGACTTTTCTTATGGAGAAAGTCACACAGCGGATTAGCTACAGCTTTATCAAGAGAAAGGAACAGTTTGATATCAGTCTGTAATTGGCTAAAACCTCTGGATCTAGAGTGGGCTTTTTAAGAAGAGGTTTAATCACAGCTACTTTAAAGGACTGTGGTACATATCTTGATAATAAAGACAGATTAATCATATCCAATAAAGAAGGACTAACTAGAGGTAAAACATCCTTAAGCAGTCTGATTGGGATGGGGTCTAAGAGACAGGTTAATGGCTTAGATGAAGAAATTATTAAAGTTATTTGATGAAGGTTCGATGGGAGAAAAACAGTCTAAATATATATCAGGTTTGCTGTTTCCAAACTTCCTGTACCAGAATGCAGATCAGTGCCTGTTGAGGGCAAGAGGTGATGGACTAATAGTTATAATTTTTTCATTAAAGAAGCTCATGAGGTCATTACCACTTAGACCTAAAGGAACAGATGGCTTAATAGAGCTGTGGTTCTCTGTTAGCCTGGCTACAGTGGTGAAGAGAAACCTGTGGTTGTTCTTACTTATATTTCAAGAAATGTTTGGACAAAGAAGAGTTGTTCCATTATCTGAACTGTAATACAAAATTTTAAGACACTGTGATCATCTTAGTTTTCAATATCCCAAATCTCAGATGATATCACGTACACAATAAAATATAGACGTACCACAACTATTAAAGAAACAAGATGTCTAGCGATCAGGTTTGTGTCCCTGCAAAGTTAGTTTTTGAACTGAGTTGTTGAAACTGAAACTAATATCTGGCTAGAAGTTGGTAAAAATGCAATAATCAAAACTAAGAAAATGGTTGTTAGTAATATAAAGTCTCCATGGTTTTTAATGAAAGGGCTGAAATAAAATGACGCTTGAAATTCTCCTAAACTGACTTCTAGACTTGAGGCTCTGGAATTCTGGGCCCTGGTGGTCTGTGTTGACAATGAGGGAGTTGTTTTAGGGAGAAAATAGCTGCACACTTGCACATTCTATCACAGTAGATTTATCACCAACATTTGTGTAGAAGGATGAATGAGCCAAACCTGTCCATATGTGGCTCTTTGTGTGTGTGTGTGTGCCAGGGTGTCTGTGTTTCCGATGACACCCGGTGATGATTTTGAACAGCTGAGATGAGTTTGTGTGGAACTGGACAACGGGGCAGCTGTACATCTCTGTCTTGGACATATACACACACACACACATAGACACACATACACACTGAGGCATATAAACAACAGTGGAATCCTGAAGTCCGACCCCCTTGGGACAAAGCCAGACTGAGACCTTAATAAAGGACTTGTTGTTTCAGGAGTTAGCTTATATGGTTTCAGGTTCATAACTCAACAAGCTCCGTTTTATAGACAACCACCATGAGCCTCCTGATCGACATTGTCCTGATTTTTATTTACATACATGATTCTTCTGTTTTGTTTTATTTTTTTAATTTATTTATTTATTTTACCATATGAGAATTTTACGTTAATGTTCATTTTAAAGGTTGATAAAGGTATATCTGTGCACATATTTATTTAACATACTCAGGTTTTAGCATAAAGTATAAACTATTAATGGTGGTGTTGCAATGCGAATAGTGGTCTAAATAAAACCAGGTTGCCATTACAACCTCAACTGGCCCTGCAACATCTCAGCCAATGAGGGACTTTGCCTGGTCAGACCTCTTTTAAGAGAGGCGGGGCCTAGATGTGCTGTGGGGTCACAAGGAGTGATGTAACCTGTGTTTATTTTCAGCGTATACACGTAAATGTAGACACAGAGACACCTCCGCACACACACACACACACACACACACACACACACACACACACACACAAGCAACTGTAGACTCTTGCACATACTGTTCTTTACATGCATACATTTCAGCATGCATGGTATCACTAACAAACACAAAAGTGCCAACTGACTTCGTTTTGAACTTTGGGATCTCTGCCATGTTTCTGCAAGCTTGTTGCCCTCTTCCTAGTTTGGTCAGTCGATGACAAGTGTTGCGGTGTGTACATGCACACGCACCATCAACACATACACAGACACACACACATACACATAGACATAGACAGTAGGAGTGGCTGTTCCAGGCTAACACAGGGCGATTAAATAGAGAAAAGGTGTGTGTATCACTAGGGAAGACAAGTGGGAGGGAGCGGCAGAGACTGAAAGAGAGACAGAGACACAGAGAGAAATTTAGTCATGGCCATTAATACTAATAGTGGCCTCCCTTTCCTTCTGTCAGCTGCAGCTGTTGATCACGCTGGTGTAACAGTGAGCTTTCTAGCATTGCATCACTCTCTTTCTCCATGACTCCAATTCTGTCCTGCATTACCCTGCATATATATGGTTCTAGTAGCTCATATTGCACATCATGCTGCAAGGATGATGGACTGAAGTAGGAGTAGTGGCCAAATAACATTAAGATTGATCTGTTTGATGAGTGGATTTAGACATGTGAATCTTTTTATTAATGTGTTTTAGAAACCCTGTTGATGCTCTACTGAGGCAATATGCAATACAATACACTGCAGTTTATGGTATTACATTGCAGTGCTATGCCCTAAAATCAGTTTATTATTACAGTGATGCATGACATGGTTAAAGTGAGACCTACACTGTTGCATATCTGCTTTGTCCACTGCTATTTAAGAGCATGTTCAATTCATTAGCATGCCATTAACCTGCCACTAGTTATTCATACTATGTGTGACATATGCATAGCGAGATGTTGGTCATGTTCTCCATCTAGAGAACGCAGCAGAAGGACGATGTAACTTCCCTAGAAGCTCGTCCACTCGCATACATCAGAGACATTCCACCTCATCTTACACTCGTCCATGGAATTCTGCAAATTTTCCACACTATTCTCCCAGGCACACAGGCAAGTGCCTGTCAAAAAGACTGGCATGCCCAAACATTAGACACCTGTAAACCCTTAAAACAAGAGAGCTAAACTGCACTTAGTCTAGAATGTATCTAGCTCGTTGTGTATCAAGTTTCATGCACTATAGATGGCTTATTTTGTCATTTTGTACGAGGATTACGTGATGATTTCCGTGCCCCCACTGTGTTTATGATTATCATCGGGTATGTTTGTGTGTGTGTGTGAAAATATCTTTTTGTTTGCACTGCTGATAGGTGATAATTTGTCATAGATTTGAGCAGAGTCCCTTTCTCCTCTATGTTGGTATGACCAGTGTATGCAACCTATAGTTGACACCTATGTGTCATTCTGGGAACACACTAAATACTTCAGATGACTTGAGGGTTTACTTGGCAACCAATGGCTGTTTTAAGACCATGGATACACTTTCAGCTTGGACGGAGCACAAAGTTTTCAAGTATCCACAGTACATGGAAAGAAATAAAAAGTCACTGAATCGCATGTATCATGTGCTCATTGTCGTGTGGCTGGTTATAAAGCTCAATGACTTCATCCAAATCTATTTGTGGAACTGGATGACATTCTATTTAACCTTTATTTTGCACCAGGATTAAGAAGTTGTAGAGCCATGATTAGTCACAGATCATTCCCAGCCTTTCTAGATAACGCTGTTGCTTATGTTTTATAATTGAATGGAAATGTTGCAGTTCCGGACTTTGACATGATTTACACCTATACTTTTGACAACTATCTCATGCTTTCAGTGATTACAGTTTTAGATACTACTGTATATTGTTAACATAAAAGAAAATGCAATCAATAATACTGCTATAGATGCTGTATGATAGAGGGAGTGTTGGTGGTGGTGGTGATGTGGGGGGTTAGGGGGGGTGGAGAGCTGCCTGGTAAAGGTGGGAGGGGTTGACACAGAGATGTACAGGACAGGACACCCTCATGCTTGCTCCATAAACCTCACCACATTTTGCTGCCGCAGCTGTTGTGGCGCACACAGGGAGCAGAGAGGTGCGCTCCTTCTGGGGGTGACTATGTCGAGTGTTGCGAGGGCTTTTTCACACTGATCAGCGATCACCGAGCTCGTATCCCTTCGGCAAGAAAAAAAAAACCCCACGGAATGTTGTCACTCTCTCTCTCAGCAAGGTCGGTTTCCAAAGAACAGTGAAGACACCGCTCATTTACCATGAGCTGTTTGGATGTTATGTACCCAGCCTATGGACATTACGCACCGTACGCACCGACTGCTCCTGCTTTTATCAATAGCTTACAGGTAGGAAGTGAGCAAATATTTATATGTTTGTGTGTCATTTCTTCTTATTTCCAGTGTTCGAGGGGCAGTGGGGGTCGTTAAGGTGAAGAGCAACTGTTTAGGCTAGTTTATGCAGCTTGTGCGTAAAAGCAAATAAGCTGAAGCTGAAAATCGCTCCTGTCAGTGTTTTATGTTTGTGATGTAAGACTTTCTTCGATTTAATTCGGCATTTGTGAATATCTACATTGGCAGTGCTGCTGTTTGTGTTTTTGCAAGAACAGAAGTCGCACAATCGCTTGCGCGCACTGACACATGCCAGTGCTGCCACACACAAAGAAAAACATTATGTCAAAATGTCTCATAGGCAGCTCTGCAACACCTGTCTTAATCCTCTACCCCCCCTCGCCCTTTCCTCTCCCCTAACACCCACCCTGCAGGCTCCCACAGGTCTGAGCAGAACTTCTTCTCACTGCCGGGATTTTATGGACACTCCCAGGGGTCCCGAGGGGATGTCTGGGGGCCCAGGCACTGGAGGATCAACTTCCTCCTCATCTTCAACCAGCTCTTCCTCGTCCTCTTATACGCCTTCAGCTTTGAGACCAGAGGAGGGCCCCAAGGAGAAGCAGGAAGCCCCTGAGGCAGAGTACCTGACTTCTCGCTGTGTTCTCTTCACCTACTACCAGGGAGACATCAGCAGTGTGGTAGACGAACACTTCTCCAGAGCCCTCAGCACCTACATGGATGGAGAGGGCAAACGGCGGGCATCAGACCAACAGGGCACAGGTATACTGCATTGCCCATACATAAAGATTATTAATACAAATAAAAGAACATGCCTGTCCTTGTGAGAGCAATGCAAACTTACAGTGCACGTGTAATTTTAATGTCCAAGGTTACAAAAATGTATAGTGTCCATTAATAGTAATGAACAGATTTAACAAACCAACGGATGTGAGGTGGCTATGCGCCATGAAGCAAACCCGAAATAAGTCAATCTTGTCCAGTGTGTGTGTGCGACCGTAAAGAAAACAACCAATATTGCATTTTGCACTCATTCTGAATGTTAGTCAAGGCAAGCTGACTCACTGCAATGTTTACAACAAATTTATTTCATGAACTTTCACGCCAGCCTGAAAATAGATTGGGTAAACTGAGTTTAGGTTGGTTTTACACTCTGCTACTTCCCTGCAGTTTCATAATTTCCCTTTATTTATGTGAGCACAGGTGCCACAGTTGACTGTGTGGTGTCTTGCTTTTTGAGGCCACACAGGGTGAGTCGACAGTTGTGCAGAGCACAGCAGAGCATTAGACAGGTGATGTGATCAGATGACAGGACTTAAGAGCTGCTTGTTGTTGGACTGTTGTCCACGGAGAGGTCAGGGAGCAGGGTTCAGAGGTCATAGAGGTCAGGAGCTGTTGGACGTCAAAGTGGACTCTTTTGACTCTGGTAAGGATAAGGATTTATAGAAAAGCAAGAGAAAGCTTTAGGTTGGGGTGAAAAGTCAGGAATACAAATTATTGTTAGTAACTTTCAAACAGCAGTCTTGTAGTTAAGGGATCACATGGGCTTGCGTGGTATGTTTTGGCAACCTTGCTACTGCAGACACAGAAGTTACTCGAAGTTAGGATATAGCTTTTGTAGACACAAAAAGCATATGCATATTCCATAATTATAATGCATCAAATAAGTGTTTAAAATTAACTAAAATAATTAGTGTTCATATGTTTGTTTGTTTTTGTTTGCAAAGTACGAAAGTAGTCATTTTCAAATCTTCTAGAGACACAGAAATCCCTTTCTACCCACAGCCTCTAGATATCCCTTGGATATCCATGTAGGGCCTACAGCCTCTACTCTCTCCCTCTCTCTGCTGTCGTGTTAGTCTTTCCTAGTTCAGTCGGACGTCTTCATTTCGGCACTAACACACGCTTCCTGCCTCACAACAGATGCTATGTTTATACATGGCCGTAAGCGCACAGCCTCGCCGGCGTATCCCCTTCAAACGTCTCTGCGGCTGCCATTCTGACTCTCGCTCCAGCTCTTGCCCCACAATGGTGGCTCAGTCAGTCAGTTGCCTGCCTGTCGGTCAGATTTATATATGCTGTGGTCTAGGTAGGGGTAGAGGGAAATACTACCTCTCAGGGTGCCGCTTGGTGTCTGTTTTCAGAGGAATATCTAAATATAAAAGTATACTGCTAAAAACATATAATGGCTCGCTGACATTCTGTCAAGGGCGAGGAGAGGGGGGAGCAGAGAAAACAACAGGTGGGGGTGCAGGAGACAGAGGAGAGGGGCGGTGGGTGCTAGCACAGGGCACAGTGTTGCGTGTCTGAGTGTGTGCGCGCACACAGTGTGTGTGTGTGTGTGTGTGCATGTGTGCGAGTGTGTTGTGAGACTTTCAGAAGTACTGGGCTGACATGAGAGTGAGAGATGTCACCACAGCGAGTGATTTAAAGCACTGTGATCCTTGGGCTCCCTCCAGGTCAGAGCGTCTGCCTTATATAGAACTCTAGGATATAGGGACGTCTCTCTTTCTACCTTTCTCTCTGTCACCCTCCCTCTCTCTCTCTCTCTCTCTCCCTCTGTCTGCTAGAACGTGGTTGTGTTTATTTCTGTGTCTTGTTGGAGCTAGGGCTGTGTGACAGTATGATCCAATAGGGAAGATATCTGGGCCAGAGGGTGTAGCAGTCATGTGAGTGACATCTACGTTTTAGCACGGGTGGCTCCTCCCGCATGGCTCCTGCCGTTCCGTTTGTCTCTATAAATCAAATGATTCACAACAGTTGTGCAAGTGTTCGTGACTTGGCCTAAATCTGATGTTGTTTATCTCCAATTAGATACCCCCTCACCTAGCAGTCGAAGAAGCTTCCCCCCTTCCTTCTGGGACAGTAACTACTCCTCGCCTCAGAGCCGTTCCCACTGTGAGACGGGCACTCCTTCCTATTCCATGGACCCATACACATCAGGGTTGCACCCGGGCTTGCCACACCCACACGCTCATCCTCATCCACACGCTCATCCCCACTCCCACCCACACCCACCAGAGAGCTGGGCATATCCCCAGGCCCAAGCCTACGGTCCCCCACGGCCTCTCCACGAACTGTACTCACCATCAGCTTTGGAGCCCCACTACGGGCCCCTGCTCATGCCCACAGTGAGGCCACCCCATCTCCCTACCTTGCCAAGCCACTATGAAGTGAGCAAGCTGGAGCCCACTGCCTCCTGGCCCAGCCTGCTTCCCCCAGGAGACGTCAGCCAGACACTGGCACTCAACATGGATGCAGGTAACTGCTCAACCACGTCAGACTTTTACAAATACTGCAAGGCTTTGCTTACTGTTTAGTGTCTCAGTGTAGACAGATGCAAATAGAAATGTTGGATTATGGCTAGCAAACCATGTGAAACACATTCTGTATATCTAAGTGGCAAGTATAGAATATAACAAGAGCACACTTGAAATTGTGTACTGATTTTGCTTTCTTTGTGCCATTAATTGGCTCAAAGACAGAGAAACACGTGTCTTCTGACAACCACACACACAAACACGCGCACACACACACACACACACACACACACATGTAACTTTCAATCCATGTAGAAAAACCACATGCGCAGATGCATAAACTTGTGACGTTAAATACTCTGGGCCCTGCCATAGACACTCCTACGCATGTTCTCTCTCTCTCTCACACACACGCGCACACACACATACACAAACGCACACACACACACACACAATACATCATAATCATCAGAAGCTCTCTTTTCAACCGTCTAAAACAGGATGTTTGGCAAAAGTAGGCTCCATGACAACCTGTGTTCTGTGGTTTGCTGTTGTCCTCCCTCATTGTTTCTTTGTCCTTTTTTCTCAGGCCTCCAGCAGCACAAGAAAGGCAAGGAGCTGTACTGGTTCTAACGAGCCCTTCAGTCACATTGACCAGCCATTACCAGATCCAATTAGTCCCTGGACCTGCTTCGCTATTGAAGCAGCGTGTCCCTTTATCCCCCCTCCCTCCCCTGCCACACACACTCCATCCCCATCTATCCACCCCCTTCTCTCTCTGCTCCTGGCCTCCCTTACCAGTATACAGCCTTGCTCCAGGTCGACGTGTGTGCACCATAGAGATAAAGCAGAGCGAGGGAGCGAGAGAGAGAGAGAGAGAGAGAAAGAGGGAGAGACTCTCACTGTTTATAATCTGTGCTGTTCCTCTCTCTGTTGCCCCCCTCTCTCTCTCTCTGTCTCTCACTCTTCTGCCACTGCCGGTGCAGCACAGACCTTGGCAAGGTGCGAGCCACAGTGACCTGTTTGGACTGAGAAAGACAGGATCACAACAGACTTTTGCAGAGGACAGAGAGATAGAGGGATGAATGGAGGTACAGAGGGATGAATAGCGGCAAGCAGGGATTCCCTCCAATGTCCCTGGTTATCTCTGTCTCATGTTCTTTGTTGGTACAGTGGTTGTCATCATCCACTTATCTGCATTGCACAAATGCAACATGCAGCGATACACAGAAGCAGCAATTATGGCGGTTTATGCTCTGTGACTGTCATCATGATGCCATTTTTTTTGGTTGTTATTATATAATAAAGTGTTTCTATTTATTGGTGTTTATGTGTATTTTTAAAATGTTTGGTTAGGCCAGTGTTCTGAAATTATTGTGATTCAGTTTATTGCGTTTTCTAAAGAGAGAGGTGATAGAGATGACCATACAATGTGTTTCTGAAGGAGTTTCTCATCTATGTATGATGGAATGGTTTGTGGAAAGTGAAAGTAATTTTCAAAAACATATCAAAAATGTGTTCGGCTCAACAAGTATTTGTTTGCTCTGAACAGACTCAAAGATTGTGTTCTTTCAGTTTGGTGATGATGTTCCAGTTAAGTTATCTGTGTCATTCTTGGATGTTTTGAATTTGGACTTTCTAAATCATTTCTTTGAATTTCTTTGTGTGTGTCATTTCTCATTTTGTGTCCAAGAAGATTGTGATGTCAATAAATATTTTTATGGTAAAGTTCCACATCTCCTAAATGCTTACCTTGTGTAACATAAGTATAGCATGAGAGCTGCTACACACCTGGTAGACAAAGAAGACTTGAACTAGATCTGTTTTTCATCCACACACTCTACATATCAGTGTGTGTATACTTTTAGTATCTGTGTGAATCCTAGAGACAGTAGCACAGCCAGATGTGATCAAGGTTACGCTATGTAACTCGTCTTATTTAAAAGGCCTTCCATTTGAATTCCTGCTCGCATTCACACTTTGTCACCTATAAAGTGGGAACGAGTGGTGAATGCCAGCAATGTGTAACCAGAGAAGAAGCCAGCCATCCCAGCTATGCACCAAATGTTGCTGCGTTATTGATCCGATAATCAGATTATGTGCTAAGGTATGCCTGTCTGGGCCACTGTCACAATTTAGCGGCTGTTATGTGTGACCCTCACTAGAGAGCAGCCAACTATGTGATTGGCTCTAAGCTGAGGAAACATGTAGAGTAATGAAATTAGAAGAGTTTACCAGGGATAGCGTCCCTCTCAGTTTCCCATGCCAAGCATCTTACTGCCTTTTCACACTAGTATTGTCACTGGGCCTGAGGGTTTCCTTTCCCCAGAATCTAGTATGCACCCACAGCTATTGTCACATTATATCACTTAGATGTCAATAAACTCTACATAGCTTTAATAATAGCTGTGTGTAACCATCATAGTGTAACCGTTTGTGAGGAGGAAACTCACTGTTACTTTAAGGATGCTGATCATAACAGTGATTTGAACTGATTGATTCAGATTGTTCAATTTTCAGAAGCAGCATAAAAAGTTCTGTAGATTTTATTACTGACGCAATTTACAAGTAAATGTGTGGGAGTCTGTGTTTACCTATGGACAGACATAATGTATAAGAAAAGGCTAAGTAAATGCTGCCCTCTGCTGGTGTGTTTATGACACTGCAAAAGATATATAAAGAGATATACTGCCCTTTACAGGCAGAGAGCAGTAACTACGCAAGGACTGAAGTTGAGGTGAAATGGTTTAAAGTTTTCCAGCTGTGGGGAAACTGTAGATAGAAAGGTTGTAATTTAAATTCAATTCTTACTTTAACTCTTATAAATCATTTCTATAACACTACAGGGAATGGGCGTAGTTAGCCTCCACCTTAAGTTAAAATTTCCCAGTTATAAAGAACACAAAATTAAAAATAAGTCATTGGTCAAAGGCATATGATACAGATTAAAACAAAAACATTAATCATACAAATATTTTCTATATCTGAAAAAAACTCATCCATCTATTGTCTGTGACTGCTTATCCTCATCAGAGTTACAGTATCCCAGCTGACTTTGGTGAGAGGCTCTGGAAAAAATGTGATTCCACTTTTATGTTTGCTTTTATTATTATACAACGTAATCAATGCTGAAATCATAACAAGGATAATTGTAATTACATCTTCCATAACTACTGTGAAATTAATCTTGTCCTTTTAGAACCTGATTCTCAATCTGTTTGCTGAATGTAAAAAAACATTTCAGAGAGTTAATGTGTCATTTCTGGAGTCATAACTAAAATGTCATGTGCAACCTGAAGGAGACAAATAAAACATAATCACATGCAACCAGTGCAGCAGTAGTTAAACAGAAAGCTCTCTTTCCGTACAGTTAGTTGGTTCCTGCGTTGCCTTTGCGAGAATCAACTTGTCAGCCTCTACACACACCAAAGCGTACATACTTTTAAATCATGATAAAAAGTGTATAAAAACTTCCCTGCATGCTTCACCTCAAGCTCTTTTTCAAGGCCATTCACACAAATGCGTGCAAAGCTATGAACATAAAAATAATGTATTTGTATTGTGCTGACTCATGGCCTAAATCTGTCACTTGACTGTTCTTGTAAATGGTTTACAGTGTGTAAAGAACATCACAAACTTTATGAATATATAAAGTTGCACTTGACTTCTTACTTTCATGATAAGACACACATTCAGCTACTCTGTGTGTACTTTTTCCGCACGATATGTGTTGTCACAAAATGACAATTATGGCACACACCTGTAATATATTCTAAAGAACCCTAAAGAACTGGTTAAAAATTAACATAATGTGGGATCAGTACAGCACGGACATAATACTGGATTCACTTTATCCAGTTCGAATTGGGTGTTTTAATCCAGTGGGCAAAACTAACCTTGTGTATCTGTGCTATATTGATTTCAGTTTTAACCCTGTATTTTGTAGTGTGTATGGGTTAAAAACAAAAACAAAGGATCACTCAACTTAAAATTCAGCTTGTTCAGTTTAAATAGAAAACTTGAGCTCAGTCAAGATAAAAGTGGTTGAAAACCACATAAAGAGCTCATTGTCAACTGCAGTGATGGAAAGTAACTAAGTACATTTACTTAAATAGACTACTGTACTGTATTTTAGGGTATTTTACTTTTCTTGAGTGTATCAAGAATTACCCTCAATTTACACTCCAAAGTGCTCGTATTATTTCATTTAAATGACTTTTTGTGGCAAGAAAAGATAAAAGTAATCAATAACAAAACTAAACTAAAACTAAAACTAAAACACCCAAAGACTAGAGAAAAGTCCAGAAATTAATGAGTCACAGTGACACATTTTTCTGCAAGACAAATCTTCGTCTGATACTTACAGTATAATTTGCTGATGATTGCTGACTTTGACTTGCAATGGAGTATTTCTACCACCACTGATTAAATAATTTCTGTCTCATCCAAAGCGAAGCTTAAAAAGCTATAATATATAACAATAATACCAAACTGTTGTAATATATAAAGTATGTTGTAAGTTGTTGTTTTTCTTTCGGAACATTATGTTCTGTTCCGGTGTTAGCTGGCAAACTATTTGCACTGGGTTTTTTTTTTTTTTTAAATAGGAAACAACCCAGGCATGTGCATGACTATGTGACTACTGAGAACACAAACAAGGCAGAAACATGACACGAGCTGATAGAGTTCGCTGACATCTGTGAACTTTTAGCTTGGCTTTCAGTATTTCCTCATTCCACTGTATCATTACGAGTATATGTATTGTCATGACCTGAAAGCCTTGTGACAGAGAGACAGACAAATGCAGACAACAGGCAAGCAAGAGGGTTGGGCAGAGAGACATCTCATGCAACAGTTACAACATCAGTGCATTTACTTCCCTGATTTTTTGCAGTGACATACCATGCAAAAATAACTAAGACTAAATAAATATATTGCTTTGCAATATGTAAAAAAGGTTGATAAGACAAAGAATTCACACTTTGGTTTCCCTTTGCATATTTCACTGCTAAATGTTCCTGACAATGACGGATAGGCTAAATTCACAGAACAAATCAAACCATGCGGTTAAGCTGAAAACAGGATGTGTGTATGGAAACAGAAAGGAAATCATGAACACCTGTCAATGGAAACACAAACACAGAAATGAATCATCAAGTATAAAATGTAGAGAAGAATTAATTTATCAGCCTGTGTGTGTGTGTGTGTGTGTATGTGTGTGTGTGTGTGCGCACGTGTGTGTGTGTGTGTGTGTATGTGTATGTGTGTGCATTTTAAAACGTTCAGTATATTTGCAGGAAGGTACCTGTTTTGACATGGTTTGCTCCATATGTCTGTCCCTAAATGAAATGAATTATGAGACAATACTTCACATAGAGGAGTTTACAAAAGAGGGAAAGATAAGGTAACACAACTTCAAATAAAACCTCCTCATTTATGTAAATCAAATTCAAACTTTCGATATATAAGTTTAACCCACATATCCGAGAAATAAGAACACCTTCATTCGATACTCACAAATTTTCCAGCGTTGCATAACGTAGCTTCTAAGATTTTGAATATAATATGTGGGCGACGCTACATGTTGGCACATGCATATGTCATCTGTTTGTCTGTTTTACTTGTTTTTCCAGAAAGCCCCCAGCACTGTTACTGGAATCACATTCTCAACAGTGTTTTTTCACATGAAGGCATTACAAACACACACACACACAGTTTCTTCCTCATGTATAATTCCTAACCAACAAAGTGGTGAGCAACTGCTAAGACATTCAGTTCCTTTTTTTGTTGAATTGTAAAAATATGTTTTCCAGAAAGAATGGCATCATGCAAACCTCCCATAATACATAGGTCCCACGTTTGTCTCTCTCTTGTCTCTCTCTCACTTTATGAGCTGCTGACAGCCACCTGACTGGACATACTGCAAGTCATAAGTGTAGTTAGCTATATAAGCCTATCTGTCACAGCTCTGTTTCACCAACAGGTGGTTATACTTTAAACTTGACCGCACACACATCGACATTGAGGCAGGTAAGCAGCTACAGCACAGACAATAAGACACGCACACATGCAGACAAACAAAGACACACCCACACAACTTTTACTGCATATGCATTGATACAAAGAAGAAACATACTGATGAGATGGAAAAGAGTTTGAGTGGTTTGAAATGAAAGAAACTGAGAAATAGAGCTGATCCAGTGGTAGCGTGCATGTGACATCCAACGTCATGACTTTTGAGAAGCGAAGCTGAAGTGAAACAGTTCACGTCAACCTGTGTGGTTTCCTGCAAGTCACAGAGGATCTCTTTGCCATTTCTGCTTGTACTGTCGATCAGGATGAAGCTGCTGCTGATTGCCGCTGTTGCTGCTCTGGCTGTGGCCAGCTGTGCCAGCATTTCTCTGGAAGAGTTGGAGTTCCATGCCTGGAAAATCAAGTATGGTGAGTGAGTCCTATAAAATTGGTTTCTTTCTTTTTTTCACTTTTGTTTCTACTCTTTCTGATTGTTTCCTTCTGTGATTGACAGCAAGGAGCTATAACTCTCCATCAGAGGAGGCTCACCGCAGGGAAATCTGGCTCAACAATCGCAAACTGGTGCTGGTGCACAACATGCTGGCCGACGAGGGCATCAAGTCTTATCACCTTGGCATGACCTACTTTGCTGACATGGTATGCACAGGAATTGTTTTTACCATTATTTAGCTGTCAATTAATATTTTCAGTGTGATTTGGTTGTTATCAGCTTGCACAGCAAATTACGTTTTCTAATGAAGACTCTATTAAGTGACACACATTGAATTCACCAGGAAAATGAGGAGTACAAACGCCTGATATCTCAAGGCTGCCTGCGCTCCTTCAATGCTTCCCTGCCTCGCCACGGCTCTACTTTCTTCCGGCTGCCTGAAGGCACAGACCTGCCCAGCAGTGTTGACTGGAGGGACAAGGGATACGTCACCGATGTCAAGGATCAGAAGCAGTGTGGTTCCTGCTGGGCTTTCAGTGCAGTAAGTGCAACAGTAACTTTAAGTTTATTTTCTTTTGGTAAGGCAAAAAACAACAGGTTTGAAATGAATGTATATCTCATTCAGACTGGCTCACTGGAGGGTCAGCACTTCAGGAAGACTGGGAAGTTGGTGTCTCTGAGCGAGCAGCAGCTGGTTGACTGCTCTGGTGACTATGGCAACATGGGCTGTATGGGTGGCCTGATGGACCAAGCCTTCCAGTACATCCAGGCAAACGGAGGGATAGACACAGAGGACTCCTACCCTTATGAGGCTGAGGTAAACATAAAGCATTTTGACTGAAAAGTCATGATCTCTAAATGACATTTGTCATTATTATGCTAAAAAACAGGAGATGCAAACTCACTCAGTGTTTCATGGCCCTCCATGTAAGACAAGAACAATACTGCCATCTTGTGGACAAAACATATAGTGGCTTAAACTCTGATACTGACTTCACCACTTTAACTTTCACAATGCGTTAATATGGTACTAAATTGTGGTAAATTGTGAATTCTTTCTTTTAATTAGGATGGTCAGTGCCGTTACAAGCCTGACAGTGTTGGTGCCACATGCACAGGCTACACTGATGTGAAACAATTTGATGAAGATGCCCTGAAGGAGGCTGTGGCCACCATCGGACCTGTGTCTATCGGCATCGATGCCTCTCAAATGTCCTTCCAGCTCTATCACTCAGGTGAACAGTTTTACACATTGTGTCGCTTCTGCAGGATAATATATTTTATCGAATGCAAGGACAAATGTGAAATACTCTTTTAATCTTTATTTAATTTGTGTTTCTAGGAGTGTATGACGAGCCGGAGTGCAGCAGCACAGAGTTGGACCACGGTGTACTGGCTGTAGGCTACGGCAGTGACAACGGAAAGGACTACTGGCTAGTCAAGAACAGGTAAACAGCCAAATCTGTTGGTCATTTTTGAAAGCACAATTGTGTAGGATTTAGTGGCATCTAGTGGTGAGGTTGCAGATTGCAACCAACAGCATACCCTTCACCTCATCTCTCCCCCTCCCAAGCGTGTAGAAGAAACTATAAAAGCAGTGTTTGGTTTGTCCGTATCACAATTCTTGTTTTTCAGGTGATTATGCACTAATGAAAGCAAACTTATAAATATTATATAGGCCATATCCTGCCAATAGAGCCTTCTGAATCTCACACCATGGACCTTTAAATTATTAATTACTCAGTCAGTAGTGTAACAGTGGAGACAGGAAGCTAAGCAGACAGCAGCAGGGAGGCGTTGTCCTTATAGTTGTCGTCAACGTCCTAAACCATCCGTATAAATTTCACTGCTATCAAAATATAGCCAATTATGTCTTTGCATGCTGTTGTGACTGTTATGATTCCATTTTACATAGAGCAGCTAAACATTGTTGTTTTTTTTCTGTAGCTGGGGTCTAGGATGGGGAGATAAAGGATACATCATGATGAGCAGGAACAAACACAACCAGTGTGGCGTTGCTACTGCAGCCAGCTACCCTCTGGTCTGAGCTGGTGAGGAGAAACTCAACTTCCTTTCTTCCTTAAACAAGTTAAACCTATGGGTGTCTGCACACATGTACCCAAGAGAATGTGTGTGTGCATTCTGCTTGTTTTTATCCATTAACCGGTTGTTGTTCATGTTTATTGGATTTTCAGAACCAGGACTTTCCTCTGTGAGGAGGAGAACAGTGACACATAATTTACTTTAATTTAATAGATTTCAAGAAACTGAGTCATGGAACAAAATGCCCTTTTGTTGTTCCTTGGAAGTTAATAGGCTACAGAGACTGAGTTTGTACCCTTGCACACTTTTAATAGAATCACTTTACACTTTTTAAAATAAAGATTGTAAATAATTGTGAAAGAATAAAACGTTTACATTCTGTGTTTTTGTTGCTTTTTCTGGCTCTTGAAATGTCACTCTCTGTCTATTGGTCCATCTATAACTAACTCCAAATGGAAATATCTCAAGTATTGGATGGATCCCCAATTTGGAAATGTGTACAGACCTTTATGATCCCCAGAGGATGAAGCCTAATGACTTGGGTGATCCCATTTTTTGGTGAAATGTCTCAGCATCTGCTGGTTGGAGATAATGGTTTGCCATGAAGTAGAACAGTAGCATACACATGTACAGAATAGAACCTGATGCTTATAAGGTATAGCTTTTCACATCATAAAGTAATCATAATAAGTATTTATGTTTTTAAGCTTAATGTCAATTATTAATGGATTAGATCAGATGCCATCTTAATATACTTGTAAAAACCTCTGTCATCAATCTAATGCCATCATCATGGAAACTGCTACTGAAACTCCATGTGCATATCAAGAAACTCACAAAGTCTCTCGATGCTGTGTGGCTGTGGCTTATTGCTACAGCAGCATGAGAATGAGTCTTGCACTTGATGTTGGCAAGTCACTCTTTTAATCACAGTTAGTCATAGTCAAAGCAAAACATAAACTGTGACAGGAAAAGAACCTGTTCACGTAATCACTTTCCAAATTCTGCATTTGCATGATTTCTTTAATGACGAATGATGAATATTTGCTCACATTTAGAAGTGAATCATAGCTGCCTCAAGATTTCCAGTTTACATGAGACACTTCAGTTTAGCCGTTTGACCTCAGTCGAGGCTTATGTGTTTAACAATACACTGTGCTCTGTGCAAAATACAAAAAATAGGCTTTTAACATAATATATAATACAATATATTTGCTTTATTCGAATTGGCTTGAAGACAAGTAGAATGCTTATAGATAACATATCTCTGAAAGCAGATGTTATCCTCATATCTTTGGGCTTTATGTCATACCTGGATTCATTGCTTATTCCAGTTTTTACTTACATAAATTATTCACTAGAAACAATTGTGTTTGTTGTTGAAAAAGTCTGCCGCTGCCTCTGATACCAACTGTTGCCGTGGCCTTTGACTTGCAAACCTCAGGCCAAAGATAAAAGCTGTGGGCAAGGAGTTTCAGAGGTGGAAAATTCATTTTGGTAAAGGAATATCTTCTCTTTGGTCTTTTGTGCTGTCTTTGTACTTTTTGTTCTGCTTTGCTTGGATAGCACTTTTTTTTTTTTTTTTTTTGCTTTATCTTCCCGGATACAGTTGCACTTTCTTTAGCTTTCTGTGGTTTTTTATATGTAGGTAGGGACGCTGCCACAGAAAGGGAAGAGGTAAAAGTGAAAGCAGATCTGGGTGGCAGATGTGAACATAATAGTGAAAGACAATGACGGAGCCAAAAAGAGCGTCAGATTATACACTTTTGCGGTTGATTCTCTTGTCTGCTGCGGTAAAAAAGCCATTATGGATTTTAGAGAAATATCTCAGCGGTATGTATTTTGACCTCTATTACCGTCAATATATTTTACAAACTGTCTTTTGCTTTCAAGATCATCCTCTGCTCCTGTCACATCCCCTCATCATGACACTTGATCTGCCCAATCCTTGAGAATCGCTTTCCATATAAATGATCATGACACTGCAGAAAAGGAGAAATAAAAGGAATTTATTTTTTATCCTCATCTTTCAAAACCACTCATGAAAACTAAAGTGTAGTATCATTTACGGAGTGTGGGTGGGATAAGCAATGACCTGAACACAAAATATTCATAAAAATGAGTCAGATAGATGAAAATAACCACAGTTTCTTAGCTGCTTTGTTAATTTGAGCTTTTTCTCATTTAGACTTACAGTATATCCAGTTATAATTACACTTGGTACACTTCATAGTTTGATATAGTTATTTTAGTCATGGTCCACCCCTTGTGTGTCATGGTTTGGTCAGCATATCTTATCCGTGCTATTTAGTTGTGGTTCAATTTCCTGTATTTTAGATTCAGTTCTCTTTCGGTAAGCTCTTAATATTCAACTTCAGTTTGTCTTTTGCGTAAATTACTTTTTTTTAAATCATAAACTTGCATCCTTGCCTCTCTGCTGGACCCTTCACATGTGTCCAATTAAAGGTTTTCAGTGCTATTATACAGTTAGAATATTAGATGCTATTATTACTTTGGTATTATTACTGGTATCTCTTTTTCCCCACTGCTCTGCCCTCACTCACACAGCATAGCTACTCCTTGTGAACCAATTAACTTCACACATCAAGGTCAAACTGGTGTCCTCATGTTGTTTCCAGGGAAACGTATACCAACTCTGGTTCAATGGCCATGCCATATTGGTGTAAAGTAATACACACATATGTAAGTAATACCATAATGGAATTCAGCTTTCTTTCAACAGTAATTTGTAATGCTTAAGGGTTTTGCGTGTAATCCAACTAAACAGAAGTACTTAAGTCATTATTCTTACATCTCTATTGAACCTCAGGCAGCGGAAGGTTGCTTCACTCATCTGTAATCCATAAAGTCGGCTATAAATAAATTTACAATGCTTGAGTTTATTTTGTTAATTTGTCATGGGCTATTCAGCCTAACTGCATTTAATTTTACTGTGAGCAATGAAGCTGAAAAAAGTTCAGCACACCAATCTGACTTCGTTTAGTCGGAAAGCGCAGTAACAGATGATGCTGTGTTACTGATCTGGCTTTAGATATTTTATAATTTGCTGTAAGAAAAAAAAACACACTGAGAAAATGATTGTTCTCTTCTTCTCATGAGGGGGATGACATCTGTTTTAATCATACACAATAGATGCTCCAAATTCAATTAATGAAATCACATTAAGTGCCTGTAATTTTCCCATTTCAAATGTCACATTAGGTCTGGTTGCGATAATATTTGGTGGGAGGTGGCGAAACACTGAGGCAGGGATATAGAGAGCGAGTGAACATATTAGGGATTTAATCAGCTTGTGTGACAAAATGTGACCTTGACATCTTACTTTTTCCTCCCTCAGCCGAAGCAGTGGCAGCAGCGAGAGCTGTCGCGTGGAAGCAAACAGGCACAGCCGACGTAATTGAAAGAGAGATTTATATTATCTTTTGTTAGACGAGTCTCGTAACAGCAGACCTAGAAAAAAAAAGAAACATCTCTGTCTTTTTATCAGCACCACAGTATGACAGTATTCAGCCAATTAGGCCTGAATGATTGTTATCCAGTGACGTTATCATCATCATCCCTTTTATTTTTGTGAGTATGAAGGAGGGCATTAGAAACTGGAAAAAGCAAAGATGAAAAAGCTCCCAGACAGAGACAAAGGGAAACAGAAGGAGGGCGCGTAAGAGGTGAGGCAAATTAATTGGTTTTGCTAAATCCTCCTCAAACAGCAGAAGCCAATGTGGTTCCACAAAAGGCCATTACCGGTAATCAATTTAAATCTGTTTTACCCTTCCCAAGGAAACCAATTAGGCAATTTAATTTGGCTTTTTTGATTCACAGCATAACCACAGCACAGGATAGGACGTCCAATTCACATCATGCAGAGAGGGACAAGTGAAAGCACTGGGAGGTGTTGCTGGAACAAACAGACCTATTGATCAGAGAGTTTTAGGGAAGAGTGAGAATAAAGTCATGAATTTGGATTTTGTGGAGAAAGAAAGGAATCCTGCTGTGTCCATTTAAAGCTCCCTCAATAATTAAAGTTTATTGCAAGTTCAGCTTTTAGCTGACTCTGCATACTTAAGTGCAGTTTTCCAGTAAATGTGACTCCACATCTAAAGCAGTTGATGTGTGTGTGTATGTGTGTGTGTGCTAGAAGAAGCTCTTTTTTAAGGTTGTGTGTATGTGTGTGTGTGCTAGAAGAAGCTCTTTTTTAAGGTCACTAGATGGCAGTACTCGACTGCTGATGATTATCTCAGCTGTTTGGGGCGCTGTGGCCTGGTTGAAGGCATGCAAACCTCTGGTTCAAAGTCAAACATATTGCTTTGATTCTTGCAGTCACATGTCCTTGAAATGCACACGTAACACACACACAAACATTCATATATTGACACCTACACACATATCAAGGCTGCATTCCTCTGCACCAGTGAACCCATTAAACTGTGACAACGCACGCACTGTACACTGAATGTCTGCTTAATCAACAATGTCACTGCACAATTTCAGTAGATTGGCTGCTGGGTTTGGTATGGAGGAAAGTGTCAGTCAGCCGTGTCACCCATCATAGCGAACAAACAGTCTCTCCTATGGGGATACGGACGGGGTGCCACATTTCTGCACCAATGCTTCATTCATCTCCCATCGAGCCTTTCTGTCTGTGTGCATGTATGTTTGCAGCTCGTTGCATGTGTGTGGTGGGCCTAAGTGTGAGTGTGGGAAATGGGATGTCAACTGGTTTGTCATGGTAATGGGGAACATGTGTGATTGTGACAGACAGGAGTTCTGGATGACCGCACACAGTACTGATGTACATACACACACGTGCACACGCCGGATTAATGCATACAGAAAACATCAGGACTGAACAAGAGCAGTTATAAAATTGTTTAAATGACTTTATAAATATTTATTTATAGTACTTACTAATATTATTTCTGAAATTGATTCACAGAAGAGGCCAATATCTCAAACTGGCCCTTTCATGTTGCTCTTTAATCCTTGCCTTCCTTATCTTTATTCCTTTCACTTTTCCTGGTTTCATCTCTCCATCCTCCTCCAGCCAGCTGCGTTTCTTGGACGGGGCTCCTGGCTGCGGTCTCAGCGAGGCAAGAGAAGCTAACCGTTTGAGAAAAACAGTTCTGGCAAGGCCAATTACACCCAGACAAAGCACTTTGCATGTTATTGTGTTAGGGAATCATGCTTGATTGACTGAATGGGTTCTAATGAGGCTGGGGAATGACGTGCAGGAAAGGAAGAAACACTCCTTCGTTCTCCTGATGGATTGATTCAGCCGTGCACCCACACAGACAAACACGCCGGTACAATCACGGTTACAGTGCAAAGGTGTGCAATCACTTGGGCATGCACATGGGAGCACACTTACAGTGGAGTTACACACAAATCAGCACGAACACAAACAAGAGCTTCCTTTCTCACTTTACAGCTATAACGTTGGTACTATGTGCGTCTGTGAGTGTGTGCAGTGGGTGGCAGATGAAGAGGAGATAGTGGAAAGGTAACTTGCTGTATTGCCTCTGCAGATGCTCCTATGTGAATGCTTCACTCCCACTGGCATCCTTTTATAGTATCACTTCACTAGATAGGATTGGATATAGCAACAGATGGATTGGTAAGGCCTACAGCAATGATAAAAAAAATGTCAGCCATTATTCTTGTTGGGCCTAACAGATGTTAGTTTTATTTCAGTGTGTATGTGTTGGACTTCAAAGTTCCACAGCTTTTTTGTTCTCTGTCTGCGGAATTAAAGTTGAAACCGATATTAGTAGCCACAGGCTAATGAGAATAACAAATGCCAGCTATGATGAGATCACTGTCAACAAAATACAAATTGAAAATGAAATTGGCTTAGCAACCCAGGTTCGGTCTATGAATTTTAAAAGGCAGATATGAGCTGCATGTATGTATGCAAGGTAAGAGAGCGTACAAGTACGGCAGCAAAGTGAGAGACAATCTAAATCTGCAGTTTTTAAATGTTTACATCATGAATCATTAGCAAACAAGCCAGGCATTCAGATGGTATCGTTAATCATCTATATTATATGCAAATTCCCATAGTTTCTATCTCAGTGATTCCAGCAGCAGCACTCAGGGATACTTGAGAGACCCAGAGTGTGCACTGAGAGTCATCTGGAGTGTATTTACTGCGGCCTTCTACATCTTTACCCTCTTCTTCTTTGTCCTGCTTTTGCAGCCCCCCCCCTCCACTTTCACCTGCTCATCTCCTACTCTTCTGCATCCCTCTCATTCATCATTTCTCGTTGCCCCTCCTCTCCCTCTCTGCTCTCTCCTCTACCTCGTCCATCTCCCCTGTTGTACCGAGGTCAGGGTGAGGGGTCAATTGCCTGGGAGCACCACTGAGCCTGTTCTTGAAGGAGTAGTCATGTTACTGCGCTCTGTCTTATCTTTTTGTTTTATATCGCCTGACAACTCTTTCCCGCAGGACACGGCCTTACATTCACCTGCAGCCTTGTGCTCAGTGCACGGATATGTGTGTGCGCATGTGTGTGTGGATGCTTCTCTGTATCTTCCAATGACTCTCATGCCCCCTTTTGCCCACCCTTGTTTATTTGCCCTGTTAACGTTTCTCTTCTCCAGCTGTCTTCCTTGTCTGACCTTTTTCTCTCTCTGCCTTTCCTCCTCCATCGATAGCCAGAGCTAATAAGGCAATTAAAGCCTAATTAAAGGAGTCTTCAGAGAGAGGGAAGGTCTCTGGCAACTTCATGAGGGTAAGGGAGCGGTGTGTTTACTTATGTCTCTAGTGAGCTCTCCTTCACTGTCTCCTGACCAACACAACAAAGTTTGGGGGGGGGAAAGTACTGAGATAATGAAAGGCCAGAGGTATTGTACACACAATCATGATTCTACAGTCTTCTGATTTATTTCTGTATTTCTTGTGATATCAAGAAACAGGTAACACAAGGAAACTAGCTCATTTGTTCAGCTTCAAGTGTATTTACCCAACCGGTGTCAGCCCACTCATTGTTGTTAAATTTGCCAACACAGATCAAAGGGCCCTGTGCAGCGTGTCAGCCAGGTTACCTCTGCTTGGCACTCCGAATCAAAGTCACGGATTAAGGGGAAGTAGGGGAGAGGGTTCACGGCACATGTGACAGGCGATCATCCTCTCTTTGGGATGGGAGCTTCTTGTCACAAAGGTATGGTAGGCAAATATTGTTGTTTTTTTTCCACATACATCCCAATGCTTCTCTTACATCCCATTGCATACAATCACTATGTGCACTTGTAGTCTGAAACAAAATCTTTACCCCTGATTTAGAAGGCACTTACAATGCATTAGCCTTGTGGTAATTACTAGAAACTCAATTAGAAGAAACCGCTGAAGACCAAGACCAAACTGGAGGGCTTAAGCTGCAACGCTGGTAAATGGATTTGGAGTTAATTTAGTGAGTCAGAGGGTGAAACAGCCATCAGTGATGTTTTAAGCTGCAGCAAGCAACCTGAGCGCTCAAAGCTCTGTACCGTAGGCTGATCTCCTCTGTAGTCTGCTCTCAGTTGGCATTCAGCTTCACTTTGCCTTCAGTGCTACATTAAATTGCTTTGGGAATTTATTTTATGCAGATGTGTGCCCGCCCGTATGTTTGTTCATGTGACAGTCCTTCACTCAGCATTTCTTTATTGGTATATTATTTTCCAGTCATGTTTACACAAGTGTAGATGTTACTGTCTAGGCCTCAGGTCCTGTTAAGAGTGGAGTTTTATATTTTATTCATGGATCTTTGTATGTTCTCCAACATGCCTCAGGGTATTTTTTATGACCTTAAGCAGTGCCTGCCTGTTTCTGGTGAATATCTGTATTTACCTTCTCCAGAGTGCAGGTTTTGTCAGTCAGAGTGTCTGTTTCCAGTGATTTGTTGAGCCCAGTTCATCAAGACCGCTACCCTTGTTTTAAAAAACAAGATATAGCAAATTTCAATTTATGGTCATTAATGTTTAAAAACTGTTTAAGTTGTTGTGAGTGTATTTTTCATTGTTATTTCATTCTTACGTGTCAAGTAAAGTATTTATAACTGTAATAATCAGGATGGTTTGAATCCTGCAAGAAATCGCAGTATTTTTTCTCATTTGAGTATATTTCTCGTGCAAGAAATATCAACCGTCACACCTGTGATTATTTCTCCTTTATCCAGGTATGTTGTGCATATTAAACTTGGTGACACATCGAAAGTACTTATATAATGTTCCTGCTACTTTTTGAGTAGGTTTAGTCAAGTTTTGTTGAGTGTGTCCACATGTGCAGATCCCCACTTCGTACTTAGACAAGTAGGCTATATTTTGTGTTTAGCCATGTGCTCAACACATGAACATGAAGGAAGGAAGGCATTTTGTAGTTTTGTTTAAATGATGTATTAATGTTAGTTAGTTAGTTAGTTAGTGAGTAAATTTAGCATTTTTACAAGAAAAAGTGACTTAAACAATTATCAAAATTCAACACTGGTTTCAAAAAAGTCGGGACACTTCGCGAAGCAGATCACAGATTCAACACTTATCCATTTTCTGTCACTTCAACTCAGATGAGCTCAGAGAAGTCGTGGTGTTTCTGGATGTTGCTGAGATACTGTATGGTTTTCTCTTTGCATGGTAGAGTCTTTAATTGCATTTGTAACTCCAGCGACAAACTGTGTATGCTGACGGTTTTCCAAAGTACTCCCGAGCCCATGCAGTAATATCTTATATTTCCATAATACTATCACGTAGGGTTTCAGTGCAGTGCTATCTGAGGGATCGAAGGTCACGGGCCTTCAATGTTAGTTTTCGGCCTTGCCTCTTACCTTGCCTCCGGTTGCTTGTTACCTCTTGGCTAACACATTTACAAATGCTCACTGTTATCTATGTTAGATAAACTAAAAGCAGCCAATAATTCTTGCCATGCCAATGCGTTTGTTAGGCTCTAGTGGTTTGTACTGTATGTGTACTTCAGACACCTATTGGGACTGTCAGGTACAGCAAGCTGCTAAGTCACATCACATATTGGACACTGCCATCTTAATCCATGGAGAGAGTGGAACAGTGAGCAGATGGACCGCGCACGTTGCAGAAAAAGTGGGTGGTAAAGTCTGCATGTCCCTGTATGTGTGCTTGTGAATGCTCCCATTGGTGCCAGCATGTGTGTTGGCGTGTGTGTGCGTGTGTTCACGTAGGTGTTACTGTAGGATCTTGGCTTTTGCCTTACAGTAAAGCTGCGTGTGTGTGTGTGTGTGTGTGTGTGTTATGGACTAGTGAGTGGGTGTGCATCGCAAGAGCACTGCTGTGCCTTCTTCTCCTGGGGACCAGATGGTGATGGAGCTGGTCTGTCCACCCGACTGTTTCTGACATCATCACTCAGAGACAAAGGGTGAGGGAGGGAGAAAGCGCATATAGCGATATATAACTTATGTGGTTAGAGCAGTGCCATGATTTTACATAATGATTTTAGAGCACCAAAATCAAAACTCACTGTAACACAAGCATCATGTAATTTTCAGTGGTGGAAGAACTATTTAGATTCTTTATTGTACTTGTAGTTGGTATATGATGATATAAATATTACAGGTAGTATTACCAGCAAAATGGATCTACAGTACCACGAGTTTAAAAGGTAATAGTCCTCATTATGTATAATGTATTATTGTACATTCAGGTTCAGGTCGCTAAATGTAAAGCAGTGGAATGCAACAGCCCTACAATGAATCTTACCTTCATGAAGATTATATAATAATAATTATAATATTTTTTTAGGGAGGTCGTCATTCAACATTGTCATTTTTGGAGGTTGCAGTTTGTGCTGCCGTTGAATTGTATTAAATGAAAATGTGTTTCAAAAATTGAATCTTTTTACATAATCTTTTAAATATTTAATACCTACACTTATTGATATAAATGAGGTGGACTTGAATGAATGCAGAAAAGCAAATTAATTTAAACCCATTCAGATTTCTCGACAAAGCAAGAGACTAATTACTAATAGAGTAATGTATGTAGGGTAAATCTGAGGGGAGTGGATGTGAGCCTATGTATTCATTTAAGGAGAGCATATCTGATAATGCTGCCAGACCATTTTTCATTTCACATTGCAGCAGGATCAAGCTTCAGCCAATTATCTTCAATTAGGGATTACAACTCTATATTGTGCCTTTTCTTGTGTTTTCCGCGTTTGTTGTTAATTATAGATTAGAGTAAACGTTTTTTTTTTTATTCTAAATACAATTATAGCTGTTAGATTTTTACAAACTTTTAACCTTAAGGCATAAAAAACTATTATGTGAGACCGCAGAGACGGGGAAAACATTTTAAGGAGATTCACTGCCACAGTATATGCTAAAATTAAAACTTGTATCAGCCCGGGCTGCTTGATCAGCATTAGCGATAGCAACTCACATTTCCCATCATGTCATTGTTCAAGTGCATGCTGTGCAATACGATAGGGACAGGTGTGCAAATTGTGCAAGGGGAGCTAATCACCAGTCACACTCAGCTCACAGGCTGACGCTGCCTTCTGAGGCTCTGACTCCACTTATATCAAAAGAGTGTGTAATTGTGTGTGATGCTGTGGGGGTAATATGCTGAATGACAACACGTCTCAGCAACATTATAGACCACGAATCAGACGGAATATAAGTCTACTTGAGCTTATTTTAGATCTGACTCGGTGATGATGTGATACATGTGATTCATTTGTAAAATGGAAGACGACAATCAGCTGCTTCATTGTAGGAAGTCATTATTTATAGAAATTGTCGCTTTAACAGGCAACAGTGTGATATATTTGTTTCTAATATGGAGATTAAAAAAAGACTTACTGAGGCTTTTTGATCATAAATGTAAAATATTATATTTCTTGGCTGAGTCTTGACAAATCTAACTGCAGTGGAAATTATACAGTAGCTTCAGTTTCTTCTCATGTAGCCTTAACTCTTCCAATATTCCCACAATCCCTCAGGTCCAAAATTACGACCAGCCTTTAGTGGATTGAGGCTCAGCTCACATATATAAAGGTCATACGTGACTATTAATGAGTATCTTTGCTCTGGTCTCTGTCTCTGCAGTTTGCTAATTGAGCCAGCATCTCTTTCCTTACATCCCTTGGATATACGTGCTGATGCACTGAGGGGCAGCTGACAAAAGTGTGTCTTTTTTTTCCTCTTTTATTTCTCTCCGATGCTGCTAACCGTGATGGTGTGGCTAAATGAGGCCTGTGATGGACGCTGTGCCAGGCAGAGGCGTCCAGGCCTACCACTTCTCCTTCCCTCACTGCCTGGTGTGCAGCGCAATGGCCAATCAACTGCTCACACAAAGGAGGAATTAGCATATTCTCTGGCACAAAATCGCTCCCTTAATTGCAGCTGCATTGAGCCCGTGTTCTCCACACCTCCTCTCTACTCTTTCTCTGTTCTTTTTTCTTTTTTTTTTTGCACTCTGCATTAGCCTCTTCAAGTGTGTGTTTTTCTGTTACTCTTTCACGTTTCACTTCGTTCCCCCCTCCAATCATTCAGTCTTCATCAGACAGCTATTGTGTGAGCTCAGGGGGAGAGCGCAGAGAGAGAAAGATGGGGACTGGGAATGTGTTTGGCATGCTGTACTATAGGAACAAGGTTGTCAGTCTCAAATGATGCTCTCATAATCAGCACATTGGAGCTGGGCTGCTGCACAGAATGACAATAACAGCCCGGCGGTATGTACATTTCTTTGGTCTCCCTTTTGGCCTGTCAATCTTTCTTTATCTCTGTTTGTGCTACCCCTCACTGCATCCCTTTTCTATACATATACATTATTGTTTGTTTCTTTTAGCCTTTCCATCCTTGCTGCATTTTCTGGCATGCTTTACTGTTCTTGTGCAAATTTCCTCCTGCTCGCGCCTTGCTTTGCCTCTAGTGTTTCATCTCCATCTTTCGCTCCTGTTTGCTTTTCGCTCTTGCACGACACCCAACCCCCTGCCTCACTTTACTCATTTCCTTCTTTATCTTTTTGTCTAGATCTCTCTTTCTTGTGTTAATTACAGGCAACGCGGAGCAAAGTGGGACTTAAAAGGTTTCTTTAATGCTGGTTTTTGTTTTCCGTAGTGGCTGTATGTGCTAATAGCATATCTTTCTGTGCTCTAAACACCATTTGAATGTTGTCTATGTATACCTCTAAAGATCTCTTTCCCATACCAATATTCCCATACCAATATGTGCAGAACAATAGCAAAATACAAACTCTAGTTATGATTATATTCCATGTCAACCCTTCACTCTTACTGTCATCTCCTCTACCAACTATCATCTTTCAAAGTTTCCCTACCCAGAACTCCTCCCGTACAGATATATTCATACAGTATAATGTGAATCTTCTCTCATACTATCATTCTTGTATATCTGCCTCCTAAGTCTGTTATCATCACTGGGCTCACGCAACTATCTCTGCTAACACTGTCACACCTTTATCTCTCCTGCCGCATACTGTCACACTTGTGGTGTGTCTGTCTGTCTACCTCTGTTGTTGCTTGTAGTTTGTCTCCCAGCATTGCTGTTGTGCTAACAGTGTTTATTCTGCCAGTCAAAGACGAAGCAGAGACAGCATCACTCATCCTTGTGTTGTGGAGAGGGAGGCTGTGTGGAGAGGGAGGGAGAAAGAGAGAGAGAGAGAAAATGAGAGGCAGCAGTCACATTTCAGACCGAGTCCCAGGTGGTTTATGCATTTGTGTGTTTGAGATAAGCTGAGGTCTTGACTGCTGTTATGCAGAATTTTCCATACAGCTGGAATAATCATGCCGTAATGCAGGAACGAGTGGTTTCATGATAGGATAGGAAGAACGTATAAGGCTCACCTATACTGCAAGCTCTGCATCAATCCAGGTCACTCTGGCAACAATCGCTCCACTGGAATATTTAAAATGAACAATATCCTCTATCAAGGTAAATGTTATTTTATGTCTCAATATCAGTACATGTCATAATATAATACATTTTCTAGAAAACCAACTGTTTATCAATAAAATAACTAGAAAGCATTATCCAGATAATCCAGCAAATTAAATACCTGAGAAATCAGAGCCATCATATTGATCCAAAACTCATAAAAATCCAATATTGCCGTAAAGCAGCCCACAAGAGCCTCATACAATCAAAGATATACAGGGATACAGTAGCATCTACAGTATAACAAAATATCTTATAAATCTATCATTGCATGGCATATATCAATAAATACGGCTTAAATATGTGTAGAATTAGAATTTTTCAGATTGTGATGTTTCATCACAAAAGATATAGCAGTTGATTCAGGGTGAATCATGGTTTTGGAGTTTCCAAGCAAAGCACCAATTTCAAGCATTCAGTGGTGGTGAAGTTATTTATTGGCTGGACACGATGAACCTCTTAATAAGAAGGGAGCATACACATCAAAGTCAGGCATGTGTAAAGTAACAAAGCACACTTTACTTCAAAGGAGTGCAGGTAAATTCTATTAAACTGTGCAGCCTCCCAATTTTTTCCATTTGTTCCATTTCCAGTTTGGTCTCTAAACCTCGGTGTGCCACTGCTGGACTTCATAATTACAAATAACAAGCAGCCCTGATTGGTTCACACAACCTACTACACATTCAAAGTTGAGAACACACATCCACATGTATGCAGAGGTCGCATGGCCTGACAACACCACATTAACACAAGAGAATACCTGACTAAAAAGAGAATCAAATTTAAAAGTGAATTATGTAAAATTTTGAAAGCATTTTACTTAACGATTTAATAAATACATTTATTAATCACTTTTTATTGCCAATTTTTTTGGACTGATTTCGAGACCGACCGATGTTGGAAGGATGTGACATGTGCATGCTCACAGGAGCCTTCTCTCTCTCTTCTTGACAACCAACAGCGTGACACCAGTTAACTTCCAACACAAAGTCCAAAGTCAAACATAACATTACTGCAAATTGTGATATTGTGGTTTAGCTTCCTTGTCAAATGTCTATAATAACATTTTTGCTTACATTGCATCAAAGCAGCAGAGAGAAGCTTCACAAAGTCCTGCAGGAGTCACTTTTCTTGCAGGCTGGCGCGTTCGCAGACTCTGCTGTGAGCTGGCCGGAGCTCTTTCATGAGAGTGTTGATTTTCATAAAGCAAAAGGTGCTTAATGTGTTTCTATGAGCCAAGAGTGATGCCATGCAGGGGCTGCCAACTAGCTAACTGTAACTGAAGCTAAGCTGCAGCTGGCTGGCTATGGTGTGGCTGCACTGCATGGGTTGCTTTGTGGTGTTGGCTGATGGGGTGATCTGCAAATGGCATTAAATATACTAATGTTATTCTAAAAGCAATGTAGTATTTTCCAGGATTCAGTCGTGTGTTAGAATAATGCTTGCTTTGCTTGCGCCCACAGAGTGTGAGCACGAGTAGCAGGATGCTGACTGCAGTCCACATACTGCAACACTTTGTGTTTGCGTTGCAGTATGTTTCTGTGGTAAACAACTTTAACGTGTTAACAAATCAGTATGGTGCCGGAGGTTAATGAATTATTGTCATTATTGCATATTTCACAAATGTTCCCAAAATCTGCTGATATTTGCCTTCGTGGTCTGCAGGATGCTGTTTGCTCTGCTCGCACCTACATAGTGTAACCATGATGAGCAACAGGACGCTGACTGCAATTAACTCAAAGGTCAATATAATGACATCTTTGGCTTAGGTTTTCTGATTGGTCTCTCGGAAAAAAAACACCATTTGAGTGTCAGGATGACAGTAAATTGTGAAAAATTAGTCCAGTATTTACTTCAGAGACAATGGGGCAAAACAATCACTTCTCCCATTAGAGTGAATAGACTCTGACGCTGGTCTCCTAAAGTAGAGCATCATTGATTGAACCCATTTGACGCAGATGAAGGTCACTCTTAAGTGTGTTGCCTCTTTTCTGACACAACCCACGAAAGATCCAAGATGACACAAAATTTCTCCTTGCTGCTCTATTAAATTGCACTCAGCACTGCCATGAGCGTCAGGAAGCCAGACTCCAAACTCCAATTATCTTATATGAAGCGTATAGACTTAACTGTTACATCATTACTGAACTGGTTTCATTTAATTCATAGTTCATAATTTAGTTTAAAACACTTTAAATATGTAATTCAATGTACGGCGAAAGCTTTCACTTGAGCACACATTATTCTTTTCCTAAATTAATTAAGATGCATTAGTAAGATTATTAGCATCATTTCATTAGGGATGCACAGTTATTTTCTCTTCAGACTGGTGTGTTAAACTGCTGTTTATCCTGTTTGTAATCACTCGGATGAGCTATGTGAATATGATATTTAGAGATGTGCTGGTATTAGTTGGCTCATACACATGTGCAAACATTCAATCCTGTGTAAGTGAAAGTCTCTGGTAGTGGCGGTAAAACCAGTGTGTGGTATTGGTGTTTTAAATTATTTTCAAAGCTCAACCTTCAAAATGTGACGGCAGTCTCTGTCTTTATTCACCCACTGCCTCTTTGATCAATTCAAAGCTCACAAATTGCTTTTGTTATTAGCATATCAGGTCTGTTATGATTACGGTGCAATACCACCGAAAATTGAATCCTAAATATCCAAATTCTCTTTGCCACATGAAGAATAAGTAATTCCATGTGTCTTTACTCTTTATTGTTGCCACCTGACAGTTTAATAGTGTAATACAGTGGTTTGAGGAAATGTGGGTATAATATGAAAATAATTATAAAACAGCCTGAGGACATCTATAGTAGATGTTGCTGAAAATGTATCTCAGCTCGTTATATTGCGGAGATCGTTGAAATCACAGTCAAAGATGCAACAACAAATATAAAAATGTGTTAAATTGTAAATAATAAAAACTATTACGTGAGTCCCTTTGTCTTTTTCCACCATCTTTTACTGTGGTTTCACAGTGCAACCTTGCAGATAAATCTTAATATAGCATGGCTCTCTGCTATTAACAGTGTTTAAACTGGAAGGCCTGCACAAATAGCCTCTTTATTAATAATGCTTGACAGGGCTTCTGGTTGGAAGCTAAAGGCTCATTAGAACACACTAACTAGTCCCTGGTAGCAGAGACGCATGGCTGCTGCTGGTCTCTAATAAAGTACAGACTAATTGGCTAATTACATTCACAGACAAAGCTCATGAGTGCTTTGCTTATGGACCTCATTTCAAAAGGGACAGTATTTAAAATGCAGGGCGTGAAACTGGGGTCACTCTTAAGGAAGCTTGCTGTATAATGAACACCCGACCACACATTGGCAAATTCAGGTGCACTCATGCCATCACACTTTCACACACCAACGTGCGTGACTTCTTGGCTTAAGAAAGGGAGCAGTGACTTCACATCATGCAGCTCATTAAGAAAAGTGCCTTCATTAGCATGCTTTGTGTCTAAACTCTTCATAGAGTAAACTTGATTGAAAGAGAATTGCTTTTAATGAAACAGTGGCTCTGTGTGATGTGAGAGAGCATTTATGCATAATCAGTGTCTTTGTTTGAAGGTTCTTCAAAAGTTATCAGGTTGACAATTTATTTCTGGAAAATTTTACACTTTTCTTCAGCTTTTGAGATAGGTCCCACTAGTGAGCTAAATAAAGGTGAGATGAGAGAGCTGCAAGATGAAGATGAAGAGCTGGATAAAAAGGAAGGGGGGCGGGGAGGTAGAGTATAGCTGACCTGACAGGAAGTCTTTGACAGGGACCCACACGGCAGGTAGCAGAGGTGCAGGACTCTGACACTGAAACTAAGCGCACAGTCATCCATCACTGTGGCAACTCCGCCTGTCAGTACGGCAAGCCGAGGGACGCAAAGGCGGTGCAGGGGCAGATGGGAAGGGAGAATGTGGCCCGGAGTCCTCCACCAGAGGAACCATGGTCAGAGACAGAGACAGGACAGAAGCCAAGATGCGCACTGACACGCATACATGCAGCCTCATGCGCGCGCACACACACACACACACAAGTTAAAATAGGGGCTAAAGTGTGTGTTGACCGATGGCCTTCGTCGTCCCCTCTGTCCACACTGCAGACCGGCTGTCTGAAAGAAGTAGATACAAAACATCCATCATCACACACACTCCTGTCTCTGAGACCTCTACCCAGGCCACAGTAAAAGTGCAAGTGTGTGTGTTTAAGCAAGTTTGTGTGTGTATGCATTTGGCAGGGAGTATGCATGCATTTTCTTCCTTTGTCCTCTGAATGTTTTTCATGATAGCTGCAGCATAAAGAACCAATCGCATGCATTTGTTTGTGCTTATCTCTTTGTTGTCTTGCACGTGCTAACAAGTATTGGAGTATATGAGAACATTTATATAAGCCCTGTTTACCTCTCAAGTCCTCACAGGGAGGAGAATGATTAACATTTCATCTGACAACATTGTCTTTGGTGTGTGTATATTGTGTGTGGGTGTGTGTCACCGTGTTACAGAAATATCTCACAACACAATCACGCAATGCTTCAAGCCAATCAATAACAATCAGACTTATTCAGCTATGGCCTGAGCTGTGAGCTCTACTGAGCTTACTCTCGGCCTTAATTTCAAAATTACATCAAATTCACAATTAAGACTGATTACCATCATCACCGGCTTGTTGTCAGAGGATTAAGGGAACACAAACAAACCGTTAGCGGCCAGATTAACAAGTATGAGCAAACAACCAGCGTGCCATTATGGCATTATATTCAATTTAATAATTGCCTGTGATATCGTCTGTGATAAAAAGCCGCTGTGCTTGAGTTTAGTCAAAATCCCTCAGGAGCAGTTATGGTGGAATTGTGGGTAATTGTCAACCATGGTTTAAACGTTGTGCAACCAAACTGTTGTTGCCCTACAGGCTACAGCCAGCCGGATCTCACTGTGTTTGTACAGCACAGTGTCTGAATAATTACATTTCTTTTATACAGAGTGAACAACACAGTACACAGAGCACAACTTTAATTTCCCACAATTACTGCTCTGCTAGATCTGTTTCACTGTGTCAGTTTTGCAGGAGCAGACCACTTCATTTAATTTAGGTACTGTAAATCATAGTGCTTAGATTCGACGGAAGATTAAAACGTAACTCAGTTTAAAGTCTCTGAGGGAAAAGGCAATCATCAGAGTATCTTGTATCTAGTTAAATTCCAGGCGAGGCAGATGTAGTGCAAACTATGATATTGATATTGCTACGTATTAGACCAACAGTCACATAATCCTCTGTGATTACTCGAGATGCTACAGTCAAGGATCACTTCTGCGGCGAAGTCTCTAGAGGCCACAGATTGAGATTAAACTCCGACTTATAACTGTAGAGGCTTGACACGGAATGATGTCAGTGGATACGAGAACGTAAAAGAACATATGGCAGTGTCCAAGGAGTCAAAACAAAGAAAAAGGTTGCAGTGATTCTCTTTCCGACTTCTTTCTCACCTTCGACATTATAATTGGAAACGCCTCCCCCTCATATGTAATAATTCTGTTCATTATTGCATTGTCTTAACCACTGTCTGTGTCTGAATTGGGGGTGCTATTAATTAAAGGTCAGACCTGTAGGTTAAAGGACTATATATGTAGGAACTGATCACCTCGATAGCTGGTTAGCAGTTGATATTTCTGCAACAGAATACAAAGACATCGTTAAAGCAACTGTAACTTTTCTACCATAAAGCAATTTGAAATAATTCTGATGCTATTCTGACCACGCTGCTACTCTGTCCAATCACCCGCAAGTAGAATCCATCACATTATTGCACTAAGTCACACACCACCAACCAGCATTTCACTGATTTTGGTGAAATTGAATCACACATTTCACAGTGATATTCTCTGGCTGGAAGTTCTTACATACAGCTCTTTAAAAAGATAAAAACCTTTCTCAAACTTTACTCATAACTGCCTGATTAATAGGATCATGTGCAATTAACTGGCCTAAGAGAATTTATTTTGTTACACTAAGGTGAATGTGTGTCTACACGTATAAGTCAGTCTTTCCTATCTCTCATCAGATTAATCTAATGTGGGAATATTACTTGGCAACAATTGCATGTCCCAGGATACAATAGTCAATCAAACACTAAATAAATAAAATCTTGACAGTCAGAATTCTTTGCTCAAGAGACGGGATCTTTAACTTCAGCCATTTATTGCTTGTATCAGAATATTGGATGAGGGATAGATTATTCAAGACCTACCGTAACAGAAATGGGAGGGAGGTGCTCCTCTGATCGATCCACTTCATCAATATTGAATCTGCTACACTAGACCGCACAAGGCCGGGGCACAGAGGGGAATGGGGAAGTAAGACGGGAGCAAGACATGAGTTGAAAAAGACTAGACTTCCAGAAGCCAAATGTACTGAAGAAGTGGATTGTGAACTTAAAGGAGATACAAAAGAATCTGAGCTACTAATGCAGCCCTTGGGAGAGCTACACAGCATTATCTATAATAGAGATAGACTAAAGATAGACTAAATCACCTGCTGTGGCTGTTTCAGAACATTGCTTGTAAAAACACACTTAAACTGCCTTCAACTCCAGCAATAACGTGATTGTAGCCTTCAGACAACATAATAATGGTGCCTTTAAAACACCCTAAATGCAATGTTTGTGTGTATCTCAAGCTCAAATTAACACTTAAGACTAAGACTAGTCTGATAGCATTGTTAGCCTACAGAGACCACTGTGACCAAAGTAAGGACTAGATTACCGATACTGCCATTCACGAAGAATCAGCACCTTCATGCCCATAGCTAAAAATGAAACACCTCACATTTCTATAGGTTGCAACTCCAAAGATATTTACCTCACTTGCTCGTGTGCTTGTGCGTGTGTGTCATACAAAAGCACAAACACCCAGCCACTTGCCAGTACATTAAAGCTCTTAAAACATCAACTCAGCAGGCATCACTGTAGCTGGCTCCATTACGGGAGTATAAGGAGAGTACAGCTAGATCAGAGTAATCACCTCCTGTTGCTCTTCAGTGGTTTGAGTGATGTTCCCCTGAGGAGTGTGTGTGAGCATGCAAGTGTGTGCAGGTGCTTTTTGTCCTTTTTCCATCCATGCATGTCTGGAAATGGTAGCTTCAAAGAAAGCCCAGTTTAACAGGGGCACTTGAAGATGCTAAGCACCCTCAGACTAATACAGACACTTCCTCAGATGACTTTGCGAGAAAACTTTTCTGCTATACTACAGTGCTACTCGAATTATGCCTCATTACACTTACAGTGGGAGTTACACACTTTAGCAGTACATCTTGACAATGCCACACAAAGGTGTGCTGCATGTCCAGAATGAATACAAGACTTGTGTATATAGTTAGAAACAAAGTCATGGGCAGCGGAAAATGTCTCCAAAAGCCAACAACTAGTAGCTAACAGATGCTCCATTGTCTTCTGTAATGTTGATCATTTAGGTGACGGTAAAACTGTCAAATAAACTTCCCCAACACCTGAATCAAAATGTGTTTTAAGCCCCTTATGAAGCCAATTTAACATGTTGGTCCAGGTCATTTTATGTAGAAGTCATGACAGCAGTTTACTGGTTCAGAATATTCCTGTATCACTTTAAGCACTGCATTAGTATGAATTGAATCTTTTCGGATTATCATCTACGATTTAGCCTCTGGGGGATGACGGCCAATGTTTCGCAGCTTCTGGTGTAGCTAGCTGATATCCAGATAACAGATAATTGATATCCTGGCAAAGACTTCCTCTTCCGTGTGTCGGGCATCGTTTACAGTCCAATTAGTAACTTGAAACGCGAGAATGGAGCTGGAGATTGTTTCACAAGAAGCGAATAAAAAGCTAAACCGGTGTCAGATGATAGCCGATGAGTTCCGAGATTTCATTTCGGCCAATGTGTTTCACCTCTTTTGCTGTCCATGCAGTCTGTTTACCTGCATGTTACCGAAGCCAACTCAAACATGATTGGTCAAAACTACACAGACTACAAATAGAAAACTGGAATGCTGATGCCAAACTCTTGTCCTTTGCCTATAGATTCTACAGATATGTTTAGAGTTTAACATGTTTAACAGGCACAAAGAGAGACAGAAATGCATGTCTTGTATCACCTTCTAAGATCTGTGTCAGGCCCGGACTCAAAGGAGGACTCAGATGCAGAGATTTCACCAGCTGGGTGGAACTTTATTAAAAATACTCCAACAGTGAGAGACTCAAAGAAAAGACTATGAAAATTATCCTAGAGACAAAACAAAGATACCAACTAAAGAAGTAACTCTACAAAGCAAAACCACTCCAAAGAGGGGAAAAAAAAAACAAAAAGCAAAGAGGAAAAGGTAACAGAAAATCACTCCACAAGGGAGGACAAAAGCCAAATCCGCTATAAGGCTGAACAGAAAACAATAACCATAAACTATGAAATTTACAACAAAAAAAAAATCACTCACGTGGAGGCAAAAACAACAAACACACGTTACGCGGGGAAGCAAGGAAGATCGAGGACTGTGGGAACGACGAAAGGAACGAAACACTCTGGCACAAGACAAAGGGAGACGCAGACAATATATACACAGGGTAATGGGGAACAGGTGAAAACAATCAGGGTGGGGAAGACAATCAGACCCATGACACATGAGGAAGGGCAAGTGACCTGAAACGAGAGGAGAGTTATCTTTCAAAATAAAACAGGAAATGACAAGACAAGACAAAAACGCAGCTTGACCTCACCGCGTGACACTCTGTAAGAAATGTATTATCTTATTCATCATCTCTTATGCTCAAAATCAGTTTAATAAAATTGGAAACATTTTTCGATCTTCACCTATCAGTCTCTACAAACTCCCCCTCAAACCAGACATGGAACAAAGGAGGTTAAAAAAATGCTAGTCATCTATTTCCATTTTTCATTAATTCCAACTTCAGTGTAAATAAATTAATATCCAAAATTCTGCACATACATCATACATACCTTCAACGCTTGTGCATTGTCAGATATTGTAAAACCGTAAGTAGAATTCACTAAAAACAACAATAAACGATAAGTGAGAGAAAACACTAGCTCTTCTCTTTGCGTAAATGTACACATCTGAATGAAGCTGTAATGTAAAAGTCACTTATATGAATGACAAAATGTCCTCACTTTAACAGATAGATTAAGCCAGCAACGTTACATATTCCATGCTTAAACATTTCTCTAACAACCCAGTCTGCTTATTCAGCAGTAGTTGTAGTAAACAGTCCTTTAGTAGCTCTTGGATCAAAAGAAAGAGTAGAAACCAAGCTTTTTGTTCATGCTTGCCATAAATTTAGAAATCCAAATCTAATTTGTGCCTTGGTGGCTATTTTTTTATGGTGACTTCCACTGAAGCAACTTTAAGGTTTAAAATGGGACACACAATCTTTAGCCATTTGCATCTTTTTGTTATTAATATGATTTAAATTGTAAATTCGGTGTTGGGCAAGTTTAAAAATGTAATGCATTATTATTTGTCAAAGTTTACCTCAAGCAACTCCAGAGCCTCCAACATTCACATGGCATATCACATTTGTCATACATTTAACACAGGTAGACTTGGAAAACAACGAATCATGGTTTTACAAGAACCCAGCCTATTGACAGACTGTTTACTAACCATCAGCAACTGGTCGGCCATGGTGACTGTGCACAGCAGTCCCCTCCTCACTATGTAGCTGCAGGGTTCACATATGCTACAATTTTGGAACTCATCTGTAATTGTTGTGATAAAAATTTTGCCTCTGGGGACAACAGCCAATGTTTCAAGGCTTCCTGTGGAGGCAGTGGACATCCGTATACGGTAATGGATATCCAGGCCAAGATTTCCTCTGCAGTCCAATTAGAGACTTCATACATGAGAATGACAAGAAAGACACATTTTGGCTTATCTCTATGAACGGATATCTGATCTGATATTGCATTTCTGCCTATCAATTGCTCTCCACATGGATTGTTTACCTGCATGCACCCTAAGCGTGATTGGTCAATACTATTCAGAGAACAAGCAGAAACTAGAACGCTTCTAATGCCAAAATGCTGGTCCCCTGCCTACAGATTCTGCATTCAAATGCAAATATTTGTTCATAGACATTACATACACTCTGACTCTGAACAAAATTCAGCTGGAACTCACTGATGGCTAATGTTGGGAAGCCAGCTAAGATGACACAACATGCAATAACAGGTTAACAGATTTCACAACCAAACAAACATAAACCTCGTTATTCGTCACAAAGTTATCGCATTACCCCGTCCGAACAACATTCACTGTATCATTAATTAATAAATTCATATAAACAAAGCTCGCAAACAGCTTGTATGTATCAGTTTTCTGTATAGATGATTTTAGGGTTTGTGTGACAATGACTGTAAGTTCACTAGACAGGCGCTATGTGTGCATGTTTATGTGCATACGAGATTGATATATTGTTACAGCTCCACAGCCACAGTACCTGCTGTTCTCTTAAACAAGGAGCTGCACTCTGTCATTATTACTGTGCATAGAAAATTACAGCCATTCTCATGAAACAGTGTAGTCATCTCCCTGACTAATATTCTCATTTATATGTTCTATATGGAACGTAATAGGAAGCCATCTGTAAGCGAGCATTTTCATAGCTGTGCAATGACTTAAATAAACACTGACACTAAATGAGCATCACAGCAATAAATACTGTATGCCATGCAGGGACGGGAGACAGACTACTTGACAAAGAAGCTAATGGGATTGATTGATTGGATGCTCTTGTTCCTAATTGCCTTAATGAAGAATTAATATCATCACTGAATATTTGTGAGAGTGATTTAATTATGTTAACGTTTCATGATTGTACTATAGGAAACGTGAGTGGTAGGTGAGTCTGTTGTCAGCTACAGTACCTGCTGTAGACTGAAACGCTGCTAACAAAATATCCTCCATTAGTATGGAGGTCACACTTTTGGTGGTACACAGCTAATTAGCCTCGAGCTCAATGTGGGCACAGTTCCAATTATGAGTCGATGAGCCCTTTTCAGGGCACAACAGTCATTCTCCTGGCTGCTCTGTGAGTGTTGCTTTGTCTGAGTGGCAGTGACAGGCTGGCCAGTGGTGAACCATCAGCTGAGAGGTGATGGATGGTTCTCAAGTGCAGGGTGGAGCAGGAGCAGCTCAAACCTGTCTCTGGCTATGGCTCAGTTTAAAGACACAGAAGTCAACAACACACAGAGACACACAAATAGATACAGAAACACACATGCATCATACAAAGCAAATGAGATTCAGACGCTGTTGATGTAATTTATTTATATATATATTTGTTACCTTTTGCAGAGGGAAGCTTTGTGCATATGGAGAGCCAGTTTTTGTTAGTACACGGGCATTTTCTTCATTGAAATTGGAGTCAACATCAAACAAAGACAGACAAAATTTTCGCTTTCCTGAACTGGAACCACTTCAAGAACCACAACTGAGTTCTGTTGGAAAACGCGTACTCCTGATCTGCACTTCTCCTTCTAATATTTCCCATTTGGAGCCATGACTGCAGTGTGGTCATTTTTATTTCCGCTTCTTTTGGTTCTTCATACGTTTGTACTTTTACTTAAGTAAAGATCTGTGTATTTCTTCCACCATTGCAGAGGTTTGTTAATGCAAGTAAGTTTGGTATGCACGTCATTTTACACACACAAGCTCACATGGAAACATAAAAAGCAGCCCTAAGGATTGATAAACACACTGCACCCTCCCATCCTGTGACTAACATGACACAAACCTTTGAGCTTTGAAAGCCAAAGGTTTGTTTTTTCCTCCTTTCTCTTCTTTCTCTTTTCCTTCGTAGGTCAACTCATTCATCTTGAGGCCTGCTGAGACGTCAGAGCAGGGCATGGCTCAATCGATCAGGAAGTCCACCTGCCCTTTGTGTGTCTGTTTGTGTGTATGAGTGTGTATGTGTGTGTTTTCTCATCCATGTGTGCACATACAAGAGGTCTGACGAGCATTTTATCAGTGGCCACAGGGAACGGCAGCAGTGGCCTTTGCCTCTCATATTACTTTCTCACCTTCTCTTTCCGCCTACGTCTCTTAGTGCATACATTCTTCTCTCATCTTCTCGTTTTCACCCACATTTATCAAGCTTTCAATCCTCCTACCTCCTAATTCCTCTCAATCCCTTCATACATTCATCGTCCTTCCAACACTCTCCACTCTTTTACTGACCTCTACATACCTAATCTTCCTCATCTCCCTCTCTTCCAATCCTCCTCCTCTCTTTCCAAAAGTGAGAGTTGACAGCTTTATGGCTTTATCTACTGTCCGTTTACCTTTCATTTTCTGTGGTGACACCTAATTAGCCAGTTGTCATGAGAGGAGGCCGGTTTGTCGGCGGAGGCAGAGCATGGCGGGATCATTTTACAGATAACAGGCACCTGTTGTTGGAGACGCAATGAGAAGGCCATAAGCAGAGTGAGGGGATGGAGGATTGAAGCAGGAGAGAAGTGAAGTAAGAATGACAGAGGGATTAAGGTGAGGAAGGGGGGGTGGGAGGGGAGAGACGACGAAAGATGGATGAGAAGGAACAAAGAAGTTCAGGATCCACAATGTCACAGTTGAGTTCTCAGTTGAGATTCTCACTGATCCCTGAGCATTAGCTAAAAAAAATATGCCATCACCTCAGTCTCAGAGAGGCAGTGTTAAATAGATTCCTGCATATCACCCCCCCCACCACACACACACACACACATACAGAGACTTAATGCGCTACACTATGTTATCTAGGAGAAAGTGTTGGAATACCAAATAGAGATGTGTGTTATTGGCAGGAGATCACTTAAAAAAAAAAAAGGTAAAATATGCAAAAACTTTCCCCATTTCTCCATCATGTTTTTTTCAAACTGAGTGACATATTCTGTGTACTATGTTTATCAGCGTGTGCATGTGTGTGCATGTATATTTGCATGCATATGAGAACACAGCCACCCGGTAGCAGCTGCTTCCCACCACTTCTCATTGATAAAGGATGAATGACAGTAATTAGGCAAGCGGAGGTAGTTAATAGCTAGTGTGGGCAGAGAACATACTGTACATGAATTGGATTCTCTATCCGAAAGTGATTGAAGACATTCGACTTCAAGTGTCAGCTACATAAATACACTAATTAGATAGAGGCTGTGTAAGCTTCACTTTCTTCCTCACTTTGTGTAGACAGTGAAGCAAGACATGATGCATTTCTGGTCACTCAACATGAAGCACAGCTGTGCATGAGGAAATGCAAAAATATGAACTAATATCCACATAAGGGAATAATTAGGGCTGCAGCTTTTTTATTGTCTTTTTAATCTTCCAGTAGTTTTTTCAGTTAATCAATTTTTTACTAGTTAATTTAGTAATCACAGTTTTAGGTGACTCTCAGTCTTTCTCAATCCCCACAGGAGACCAAGGGCATGTCCTGACTGTATGTGTTGTATGTAATGGACCAAATAGGGAAATTTGACCCCCTTCAAAATTGCTAACACACCAAGCTCATATTTTTCTTTTTTGAATGGCACGCGGTTGGGTGGAGGCAGGCAGCATTCATTGTAGTGACTGTAGCCATCCACAAAAGAAACAAAAGAAGATACACGTGTGTGCGTGCATGTGTAAAAAATACAATGGAAACAAAGACGGAGGAGCATGAAGGCATTGTTTTACTACTACTAAGCAATAGTCGCATGACAATATTGTTTCCAGCATGGCATGTTTTTCTGAGTTTGTCGGGCAGAGAACAAAAAAGTTTGTAGAAGCCAAACTCCATATTGCTAGCTGTTATTCTGAGGTCTCGGTCTCTCTTTGGGTAATAGATTATTTCATCAAAATAAATTCTGTGGTATTTAAATTTCAACACCAAGCATTAAGACATGATTAAATGTCAAAATTTGGTATTCACTTGCTGATACATTTTCAATTATTATGCCAGTGATTTGCATTCATACACAACCGGATGCTTATCGTCACCACCAGCCTTCCACACACACGTAATACACTTAGGGAAGAGTTCGCTCAAAAGATATTCAATTTACAATGGCATACTAAAACTAAAAAAGAGCAAATCACATTTTAGAAACTGGAACTAAATGTTCGGGATTTTAAAAAAACGACAATAATTGAAGCAATTGATCATTATTCATCCAAAAGTCAGTATAAATACAGACTAATGTGTTTCCAAACCACTCTCCTGGACCAATCATATCTAGGCAAGGAAAGAAAACATTATTTTTCCTGAAGCAACATTTAATTTTATTTATTTTATTTTTTGCCAAGTTCTGTTAAAATGTGTTCACTAACCTCTGTCCCTTCACAGCATGAGTCTGTTTTCCTGCTGCCCAGGGCTGGAGAGAGGACATGTGGGCTCCTCGAGCTCAGTGAAGCTCCACAGAGTGTCAAGTGGATGATCAAACAGTCTGGTGTGCTTTAAAACCCTTAAGAAAGTCTACTGTAAAATGCTTTGAACATGAAAACACATTATACACACCATCAAGTGGTCCGCAGGGACGGCGTCTGTGTGAGTGTAAGTTTAAGCTCCCTTATGTGGTAATTGTCTGCTGTACAGCTATGAATCATATCATTTTCACAACTGTTTGAATCAATCATAAAAGAATCGTTAAACTCAGCGTAGAAAGACTAAAGCCATTAGCACATGTGATACTATTAGACCAATCAATGCCAAACCAACATGAAGCCTTTCTCCCTGTTTCCACTACAAAGATGAGGATCCCAAGAAACCAAGATGATTACAGACGGTCCCTTCCTGTAATCATAGCTCCTTTTGTAAAGGTGGAGGAAGGGTATTCTCAGAACATAAGATGTGTGATCGCATTGCAAGTGTCACTTAGTCGTGATGGAATGTTGGTTTCAAAACAGTCACCCAATTCAAACATGGGAAAGTTTTTGGGACCTGAGGCAACAGCACGGTGAAAAAAAAAACAGCCTGCTGATTCATTCAACAACAGACGGGGATCCGCTATGAAAAATAAGGATTTTCCAGCAGAAATGGTGAATCTAGCTGAACTTTTCCTACAATCCAATTCATCATCATCTGGCATAGTGCTGCGTTGGGCAGTCATGCAAGGCCACATTCCTGGTAGCTTACTTTTGTATTTCTATTGTTTACTTTTCAATCATTGCAACAGAAGATCAAATTATTGTTGCCGTGTGATGAAATATTAAGTGCAGTGTTGGCATATGATATACATTCAAAATAATGGATTTAATTCAATTGATTTGAATTCAAACTTGACTTCATTATCTTCCTACTTTAAACAACATGCTCCAATCAATGTCCTTGCTCTTAATGACTCAAACTCAACTTTGACCTCACGTTGAAAGTACAAGAGTACACACACACACACACACACACACACACACACACACACACACACACACACACACACAACTTACTGCAAGTAATAGCAATGCTTATTTTCTCCTTTTGTGGGCGCTCATATTCTTCAATTCTTCATGTAATGACAGTCTTACTCCTGGAAAAACTAATTTTTTTGATACTTTATTGATCAGGGATTTCTGTACAAGAGAAAATGTGAGAGTGTGTTTCAGAAACAGAAACTCTGAGGCTCATCCACTAATGATTAATTGGACCTTGTCTTCATGCATTCCATGCATATTTGCATGAGCTATCACATCCATTTGAATTTAATTGTAGTGCTAATGGTTATGAACCGGAAAATGTTCCCTTATTCCTGGTAAATCACCCTGGATATTGGTGCTGAGTCCACAAAGTGGAACTAGTGTGCACTGCAAATGGTGTGTTTGAAAGATTGATAATAATAGCAGTCATTAGTTGTCTTGTTTATGGCTTCTAGTTTACACCCCGATTCATGTTTGCGAACCAAGACTGCCAGGATCATAAGAAAAGATATCCTAATGACAAATATGGATACACACACACACACACACACACACACACAGCTATGTTTCTTATTCCTTTGCTTTTAACTTGTACACACTGAAATTCTTATTCCTCCTGCTCCTTTCTCCCCCCTCCTCCTTTCCCCTGCTATCGCTGTGGGAGGTTATGAATATGGATGGGGGCTGCTGCAGAGGGGAGAGGAATAGGCCATGGTCCACAACCTCACACACAAACAGACACACACACACACACACACACACACACACACACACACACACATGCTACGCACTTTGTTTTTGGAATATGCCTCTGCCTCTAATGTCTATTTCCGTTTGTTTGGCTTCATGCGTGTGCATGAACTGACATAACTATTCAATATTTTGGCTGCATTCATGTCTGTGACACATTGATTTAATACTGTACACATTTTTCCTCTTAACCTATTTTCCCCCCTATTTTGGTATTCCTTTGTGTTCACCTCTGAGATTCTAAATCAGATTTCATAGGTCATTAATTCTGTGAAAAACAATCAATAATTTTATGTTAAAGTGAAGCTATTTTGTGACAACAATAGATGAGGAGGGTATATCTGTGGTAGGATCAAAGGCTCATGTTTCATTTGGCCGACGCTCTGGTGCCTGCTGTTTGTCTGCCTCCATAATGTAGGTTATGTACTGCTCAAATCCAGGTAACTCTTACTAGAAAATTACCCTGAAATGTCAGACTGTCACAGTCTGCAGTAGCTGCCTTTTTGACTACAGCATTAGAACATCAGTTGTCTTTTAACATTTTCTTAAGGCAGAATGTGCCAAAATATATGCTTGGGCAAATTGGAACCACTCGCCTTCCTTTATAACTACAACCTCCTATTTACAGTAGATAAATAAATTACAATAAAAGGTGACAGTAATGATGAAGAAGAAGCTATAAATAAAGAAGATGAGTGTTTCTGGAGGGTGTTTTTGGACTAGTTTGTGTTCTATTTATAAAGACACCTCGAAAACTAGTAGACTGAATTTCTGAGTAAATAAGTAAATGAGCCAAGAAGCAAATGAGTTGGATTGGATCCAAAATATATTTTAAAAAGGATGAACATGCCATTTCCTCCTAAAATGTTACACAAATTAAAGAGGAAAATGCAAATATCTGGCACCTGTGTGTCTATTTGATGTAGAACCAAATCCAGATGTAGAATAACAGAAGACTGTGCAGCCTTGGCAGAGGTATGCGCTTTCTGAGTGCTTTCTAGTTTAGAAATGGGCCAGGTGATGAGGCGGTAGACAGCTTTGGCCTATCAAATCAGTCTGAGAGTTAGCGAAATCAGTGTGTGTCTGTCCCACTGTGCAAATCACAACTGCAAATTATACCATCCCAATAACCCACCCTTTGAATATTTTACAATAACTGGAACAGCAAGAGAGAGAGAGAGGGTGAGCACAGACAGAAAGAGAAAAAATAGAAAAATAGAAATCTGTTTTTATCACAGAGCCTGTAAATTACTGATTCTGTAGACAGCTTGTTAGTTTCACCGCCTCTCTGTCTTTCTTTTTTGGAGCAATTAAACCAGACAATTGCTCCCCTGGAATTGCCTGTCTGAAAGAGGCTCGATGCCAGCTACTCAGGAGCCAATATCCCCCTCTTGCTTTTACTGCTGCAGGCTAGCCGGGCTTCTCAAATGTGATAACATGAGTGGCCAAACAATAGAGCCAAGTTTCTGCCAATCACAGTCACAGTCAATCAAACACAATTGGCTTTCTACTAAGATGGCTGCAATAAGCACACAGCAGTTATAAACTTTTAGGAGAACATGATTTTGACATCTGTTATTGTTGCGGAGAGACAGCAGCTTTCAGTGTTGAGCACAAAGGCGGCAACATGAGCGAAACCAAACCATTATCGAAAACTGCTACTCCAACTCACTCCTCTCCTGCTGTATAATTTTTCCTCGACACTTCTGCATGTATAAAAGAAGACAACAATTCAAAAGATCATGTCATAAAGTTTAACCTCTCCTAGCTCCTGAATTTTGCTGACTCTCTTGGGCAGAGGCATTTTCAGAGTTATTCCTTTTTCTTCTTTACCTTCTGTTTATTCACTGCTTGTTAGTGTGACTGAGACTGGGAAATAAAAAATAAAAAAAGGAAACAACACTTTCTGACAGGAACCCACAACAGCTGTCAGAGGGATTCAGCAGTAAAAACAAAGTGCAGCATCGCTTCGAATAGGGAGGGAGGACAAAAAAAAAGAAGAAAAAAAAAACATCTTTTGTTTTGGTACCTGACTTGAGTATAGATGAGTTACGAAACAGAAGCTGTGACAGATCTGGGGTGATTGAAGGCTTGGGAAAATAACATTTCCTAAGAAGTCTTCAAAGATTCCAGAAAGAACTGGGTTGAATTGAACATGAAATACAACACGGAAAGAACTTTAACAAAAGCCTGTCTTTTTTAGTGTAAATTTACAACGCTAACTCCTGACTCCATCTTTTGGTTTGAAAATGTTTATTGTGAACCACTCATTGTACATCACAGCTCTCTCAAAGTGTGGGGTCTTCTACTTGAAACCTCAAAAGCCCTCCAAACCTATGTTCTTAATCAACCTCTTACTATAAGCAATGTGATCCTGTATAACCATGTTATGGATCAAAATCTGATGATATTAGCCAGCAACACAGTCTCACCACAAAGCGTATCCAGGAGCTGCTGTGGATCTTCCAGAGTTATTAATTAACTTGGATATTTTTTGGCATTATTGGACAGTGGCAGTGAGATAGATGGACAGGAAATTAAGAGGAAAGAGAGAGGTGGTGACATGCAGCAAAGAAAATATCAAACTTTTTCTTTGTTTTTGTGCACAGTATTGGTGGGATGAGCTCACCACAAGGTCAGGCCAAGTGTATACCTGCTATGACATCACCCATTGGCTTGTGAAAATCTGTTTTGAAACCTTGAGTTTGGCATTATGGATGTTGCCATCCTGGCTTTTGCTGAGCCAGGAATTATTATTTGGACAGGAGCTTGCTGCTTGTGGATGACATACTGTGAGTTGGGCTGTGCCTGATTTTCCATTTTCAAGAAGGAAAAAAAAAGGCGGCCTGCCTAGTAATAAGCATCCTCATATTACAGCTAAACAGTACGCTAAAATATGTTTCTGAAAACATTTGGGACAAGAAATTGGCAATGCAGTGACAGAATCTTGAATCCTGTTTGATCAGCACTGCCTAGTTTACAGTTTGATCTGAGGTTCATAAGCCTGGTGTGGTGCATTGGATGTACTCACTGAGAAAGACTTGTCAATCACAACATAGCGACACCCTAAAGCTTTATCATCAATCATTTGCTCTAAATTGGATAATAATTAATAATAATTTACAAAGTGAACATCATGCTCATTAGAAGGAGACTTAAAACTAGTGATTGAGAGCGAAAACAGTTTACTGATGTAATAAATCAAGTAAGAAGTGGAGTTATTTCCTGTTGCAGTCAAGTCTGCTGTCCCCTGCTCGAATTTAGAAAGAGTGCAGGTTAAAGACACTTTACGTTGGCTTCACTTTTCAGAACTGGAAGCTGTCTACTAATTAAAGCTGTCAGTGGATGGGGCACAGAGCACAGTGCGGAGGCACAAAGTAGCATATGTTTATGTGCACCAAGTAGCTTGAAATCTGCACTGTTCTCTTACTGCCCATTGAGAAAACTTGTTGACCTCGTCTGGCTGCTTAAAGATTTTCATAGAACATTATGTTGATGCATATTTGTTGACGGACCTTCACCCCTCACAGTCATTAGATTCATCATTAACAGTGCAAACCATAATTAATATTTTCAGTGTGGTAAATGCTGTGAACAAAATACTTTGTTCATGACTGGGCTCCTGCTGTCAACTTCCTTTTTCCACAGATCCACAGCAACAAGGGGGCACTACTACATTACTGTCCATCATTCACCTTCTATTCTTTCTCTGAGACCTCCATCACCGATGAAATTCTTTAGTACCAAACTGAATGACATAATCTCTCTAAGCTACAGGAGGTGGAGAGATTTACCAGAGCTCCCAATGGGTCGAGCAGGTGACTGACAGATGGAACTGGGCTGGCCGGCCTGCTGACCAGCTGGTTCTTCACTGCAGGGAGGCCTCCCACTCCCTCTACTGGGCAACTAATCCTCTTCTACCATTTCCAGTCACAGCCCTGACCTCGTGATCCCACACTGGTACCGCAGTCACCTGCTCTTGACAACACAGCAATTTCTCGCAGAGAATTGTCTTACTTGTATCGTGAGGAAGTAAAAATCTAAGGGTGTGCAAAGGCTTGGTAGCAGAAGGTTGGCGGATCAAACTCAGCTGGGAGTTGGCGATGTGATTTGTGACAGTGTGATATTCCCTGTCATGATTTTCCCTCCACTGGCCTCCTGCTGTGTCTACACTAAGCTCCTGCAGTTTCAGTGCAACGTCTTGATCTTTTGCGCCCCACCTTTGCTCCAAGTCCTCTTTTCAGCTTATTTCTTCATGCATCGCTTCTTTCTTCTTTCCCTTTGCTCTGTTATTTCTGTTTCTCAGCACAAATTCATTTTTTACTCCCCCATTTGTACTTCATCACCCAGCAGAGTTTGCCATCTGTGATATGTGCTCGTCAGTACACAATTCTCTAGCCAAGTTGGATATGCTTTTAGCTAATCAGGTTCTGAATTTAGTCCATCTTGTTTTTACGGCTGCACAAAATCAGCACTGATTTGTTGTTTGCAGTGAAACCACAGGGTCAAATTGCAATTTGTTCCATGACCTAAGGGATCAAGACCCAACAAATAGAAGCAAAAGTTGTAGAGAAGAGATAAAGAGGAAGAAGTCTGCAAAAAAAAAAAAGGTCTGCATATGATCTATATATTGGCAGAAATACTCATCTTAAGATTTTTGGCTCTTCACTCTGAAGCAAAGGAAGAAAACATAAAGCTCTGGGAAAATGGTAACTGCACTCTGAGCTTGGGGGGGAAGGATGTTAATCTTTCCACAAAATATATACCTGGATCATGACAGGCTAATATCTCTCGTGACAAATCGATGCAACTTAGCAGCAGCGTGCCAGGAAAACGTGAAATGCTTGCAAAACAAATGTAGCCAAAACAAAATCACATTTTGTGGCAGATACATGGGGGCTGTAAAATTGTCTGGCCATCAAAAATGATTACACCAGCAAAAAAACACTTTCCAAGGATACAACTCACCACAACCAATGCTTCAAATCTTCAAGAGTAAAGCTTAGATGCTGCTCTTTTCCTCTAAAATGCTTCACTGCAATTATACAGGAGAATGAGAGAGAGTTATTACTTCAATCTGTTTTTCCATTTCAAATGTACTTAGTGATTTTTGTGAGAAAATCATGAAGTCCATCCACTTCTATATTGTTCTCTATTAAAGCACCTCACTCAATGTTACAGAAACTTCAGTTTCTGCCAGATTCTGTTCCTTGTATGAAGTATCTAGTATCTATCTAGGCATAACAGTCCTGTCAATTTTTGGATTTCAAAGCAAAGTTTCAAATGACGTTTACATTTTAAAAAAAGGCCCTCCACATCCACAGACATACCAGTCCTAGATGCTACCAACTGCTATATCAGATTTTAGGGAGACATTAGTGGCACTGTCCTGCTTTGTATTGTATTTCAGGAGCGAATTTTCTTGAACTCATCCATCTGTTCTCTTCTCAAAGCTTTTTCTTATGTAAAAGTGAAACATGCTGTTTGGAATTACTCACAATAACAAGTAAAATATGTTTTCTATAGTAAGTATGCTAAAATTACCATCTTATAATACGTTTCCATGTCTACTACATGTTTCATTGACTTCATGCCAAGAACATGTAGCTATTGTTCATGCTCTTCAAAATCTTTTGCTTTGATGACAGCTTTGCACGCTTTTGGCGTTCTCTCAAATCAGCTTCTTGAGAGGGTGTTGTGTTGTTCACAACATGTGTGTAGTCATACAGTAAATAGCTATACGACTGTAGTAATCCATATTATACCGAGAACAGTTAAACTAAGTAAAGAGAATCAAACTGTCCATCATTACTTTAATATGTAAAGGTGAGTCATATGTGTTATTTCATAGTTTTAAAGTCTAGTGTCAATCTATAATCTAGAAAGTAACAGAAAAAAAGAAATGGTTGATGGTTAGTAGTTCTGTTCTCAATTTGTGCTTGTTGTTAAGATGACTTCATCTTGTGTAGCTAAAACTGGAGAAAAGATTAGGTCCACCTTGATTTGTAGCCACAAGATTATGTATTATGTATGCATTATGTATTTTATCCCTATTTATCTTTAAACCTGTCTTCTTTTTCTTTCCTTCCATCCTCCTTCTTTTCCCTCTTCATTCTTTCTCTCTTTTATTGATGATGTATCACTCCTCATCTGATTAGTGAAACCCAAGGTAGGTGTGTAAGCTACCGCTGACACTGACCCCAATGAAGACCTTTGTTGATCGCAGCATGGATCGCATTATAAATACATATTGCTTTGGATTGTTTTTTAGACTTGCTTTTCAATTTTTTTAATTAAACCATTTTTTATCAATGCAGTGAGCCCTTCACAACATGGATTAGGCACATTTAAGGCCTTCCGCTGTGTTCTCTATCCACACGACTCAGTTGGAGTTTTCTACCAAATCACAGAGTTGGTTTTAGTATTTCTTTCAAAAGTCAAGAAGTCATTGTTTAAAACCAACATGATTTTTGTTTAGCGCTAAATCCACCACCATTATTATTGTAAACTATATGGTTGCCTGATTGAAAAGCTTGACAGTGTAGCAATAGCAGCTTAGCCAAGGAACAATTAGCATGTCAGTAATCCACTAATATGACTGCAAAGCATAATTGACTCATGTCAGTATCATGGCATTGCCTGTAAACAGCAGAGGGTGGCAACTTGTTAGCCACAGGCTGAAAGCGAGGTTGAATGCAACTAGAAGGCGCACACTAACTGACCAACCTTGTTTAACAAACCATGAATGACAAGCCATCAGCACAGGCCTTAAGACTGACAGATGCATGTACTAATCTAGGACATTAATGATGCACATGCGCATTTACGTATCTACACATACAAAGACAGTCAGTTGAGAACACCCAAGGGCTCTGTCAGTCCATTGCCAGGCACTCATTCACGTTTACGTAACTGTCTGTGTCCCTCCTCATGCCAAATGTCCCAGGGATGGTTTCTGTGGGGACTAACAAGCTGTGTGTCAGCTGGGAATAATTTCAGTGGCAGCACGAACAAAACGTCTTTTAGTTTTGATGTGAAAGATTGCCTTGTCTCCAAGGGAATGTTGGGTTGTTCCAAAAAAGGGTTTCAGGCACCAAAAAAAAAACTCCATCATTTATTAGGGGATGGGTTGTAGGCGGTTCTCTACTTGCCTTTTCATGTTGTGGAGAAATGAGAGGATGGGTTGCACGGTCCACAGATCTTTGGGGCTGTCCTCATTAGAATCTCTAATGCCTCCAAATCTGAAGCCCAGAACCACAAGGCCTCACTGAGAAAATCTAAAAGATTTCTCATCTGTCAGCTGCCATGAGTCATACTCGAATCATGAAATGTATGAGGCATGATTGTATTATTTTGTTTATAACATTACCAGAGCAGTTGCATCAAACGACCGGGTTTTAATTTGGATTTTTGTATAATGAATCAAATAAATGGTCACGACATTGTCTCTCCTAATGGAGATAATACTCATCACAGAGAGTCTAATATCTCCTGAGAAAATATAACCCTCTGAGTGAACTGACTTATCCACAGTGACTGCATCTATAATTCACCAGGAGCAAACACCTTCTCAAGGGCAAGTCTGGAGCCTCGCCTTCAACACCACCTAAAGGAGAACTCTTACAACTCAATTTATGGAGTTCACATAGGCACTGCACTATTCACCTTCAAGGTACAGAGAGTTTGAATGAAGGGGTGCTCAACCATGGCAGCATGCACCTCCGCCCATAAAGAACTCCATTTTAATTCATAACACAGGCGAACAAAAATGCACTTCTATTAAATTGGAAATGACATCGAGGAAAAAACAAAATCACACTTTGCCACAAGCCAAGAGGGAGATTAAGGGAAGTAAGTGAAGAACTCAGTAGGACAATTTAATTGAAATCTCTTAAGGAATTGGGTGGCGGTATAGGAGGGGGGAAACATGTAATAGGTTAAAAGAAAGGGGGAAAAAACGCCATCAAAATTTTGAGCAGGAATGTCATTTTTCACTCAGTTCAAAGGAAAAGGTCATCTGGTCTCCTGCAGTATTAATGTACCACCATTTATGATTGGTTTTCAATCATTCATTAAAACTTACCATGCTCCAAGGCACAAAGCTATGATTAAGAAACATTTCTTCCCCCCTCAGTCTGGCCACCAGTCCTTTTTTCCTGCTTTAGGCTCACTCGTCCATTCTGTTTCATTATTTAGTTTCTAATTAAAGCACCTGCAGTTATGTCTCGGTGTACACTGTACTTCATATCTATGTGTGCTTCCAGACAACAGCTGAATTAAGCAATCAGTCTGCAAGCAGCTAACGTGTCTTTACGCTAAATGCTGTTTACACATTGTCTACCAAACCGTCTGGAAGTCTCGCTCCCCTGTTTCTTCCCACATGTGCTCGTGTTGATAACAGTCTCAGGTAGAGGTAACGTGAATACAGCTGCCATACCTTTCAAAGCATTTGCCCTTTTCTTTGGCGAGAGTACAATGTTTAGTTGCCATAAATAAACCAAGTCATGTCGGGCCGCTCTGCGCTGATAATCGGAGAAATGGCTGACACAGATACTCTCTCCCAGAAATGGATGCATCACAAGGGAACAGGACTACAGAAGAGCCAAATGAAACTGACAAAAACAGACCTACATTCTGCAGATTTTTGTGCACAGACTTTGAGATTTTGTCAAACATGCTCAACCTGGCTCCAAGAGTAGTTTCGGCCTCAGACAAAACATCATTATATATGTGGCTAAAGATACTTCTGCTCATTCTCTTTACTTCTACAGGCTGTCTATTAGGACCCAAAAAATCATGTGTAATGGTCAGTGGATCGAGCATCATTGTACTGATATTTCCAAACTCGCTTGTTTTCTCACTTGTGATTGAAGTGAGCACTCATGGTACTTTAGATAAATTACATTAATGTGTCAGATATTGTATATCAAGGTCAGTAGTTTTTCACATTAATTTGATAGCTTGTTCTTTATTCATGTACCCAGTGAAACTAAATTTATATCTGCGCTTGTTTTCTACCTTGTGTCAGTCACTGTATCTGCAGACGAGTGAGTGCCAGACAAGTAGGTGGAAAACTTGTCATATGAAGCAGAAGCCTGTATTTTCGGTTTTAAATATTTCTTTTAATCAGTGCCGTTGTTAACATTCCATCTACATCTTATGATATTAAGTTTCCTGTTTATAACTTAATCAGCTGTACATCCACATTATGGGCTCTGGTTACAGTTTATTTGTTTGTACACATGGCCTATTAGCACAGTAATAGAAGGAGCCACAAACCAATGGATCAATTAAACTTATTCAAGAGGGTGGCACATGTTTGAATTGTTCCCAACGTGGTTCAAAGCCCTGCAGCTGCATACGCTGACAATCTATTAATTGATCCAGCTATTTTTGCAGGGCATGGAGTTTACCATCAGGCAGGGAGCCAGCACTCCGGAGAGGAAAGCTGATTGGTACAAACATGAGACCACAAGACTGTCGCTCTGTATGACAGTCAGCAACGTACTCTATAGAGTGTACTGAATGTCGCAGAAAGCCAAATAAACAAGCACGATTCATGTTTGAATGTACGATGTCTTGTTTGTAACAAAACACAAAGAGGTTGTGCTGATGGCTTCAAGCTATTGACATTACTGCAGCATGCTGCCAAACAGGTGTAGTGTTTGTTTAGTATATTAGTAACCAAACAAATCATCCTGAAGTGAAATGTCGCAACAACAGTTTGGTGAATTGCCATAAAATTTGATTCACACATTTTATTCATCCAACTTGCTGAGACATCTCACTTAACACCACAAATCTCGACCTCATGGTGCATTCCAAAGTCTGTATAATTCATCCTCTGGGGGTACATGTCTGTGCAAAATTTCATGGCAATCCATCTTGCGTTTGTTGAGGTATTAAAATAGACCAAACAACTCGCTATATCTTTTACCGTGTTATTAGCATGACTACAGTTACTAATAAAACATTTAATTCTGGATAAAGATCTCTTACAATTTATGGACACTTCACCACAGTTAGTTCTTTGGAGGAAATGATTTGCTGATAACTTAAAAACTTCACATCTGTGTTACTCTAAAAAACACAGAAAGCTACTTCCTGGATTCTGTGAGGTTTTTTTTGCTGTCACGGATAGAGCCATTTGCTGTGCTGTCACATCGCCATACTAATGAACTTACAGAATACCACAGGGACTTGACCAAGTTTGGTAGTGTGCAGGAAATGATGCAGAGTGTGATTGCTGAGAGGTGAAAAGGTCAGACACTGTCCAAGAGTCTCGCTAATGATGTCGCTAACTGCCTGAATAAAGCTGGCTGGAGAATGTGCTGATGAAGGCCGAAGAAAAAAACAAAAACAACTGAACCTCACACCTTCATATCCTTCAACTCAGTCCAGTTTCATATTCTCAGAGATTAACTTTACCCTAATTACTCCTACCCTTAATTCTCACTGATACACATCCAATTAAAGCTTAATTATAAGGAACTTCATCTATCTGAGACATGCACATGAAATTCCGTATTCACACTTTTTGCACAGGGTACAGTAGTTTGTGGGTAATGATGATGTACGACCTAATAACAGATTTCTGCTTCTGTCAAATCAGACACTTATTAGCATTCATGTACTTGTCCAATTAACTCCTCTGATTAATGTGCCAATCAATTGAACTTAATGATTAGTGTTATGAAACAATGTTGCATAACACTGTTCAACATGGAAACAGCAGGAGATTCTGATTAGCCAGACAAGTGCACAACAAACTGTCAGTGAAACGGGAGGAACGTTTAATGAGGAGAAATGGTCAAAGGAAGGTAGAAGTGAAGGGAGAGGTGGGGGGTGCACAGTATTACACACACAAAGTGAGAAATGCATCAACAGAAAGAAGTATTACAACGCATTAAAAAAAACACATTAGGTGGTTAATTGTGATATTAAAGACATTATAAAGCACACATATTTTAGAAAGGCTAGACCAAGGTCAAAACTAAAACTGAAATTTGATTTCTCCTCACTTTTTGTTAAAAGTACATAATATAAATAAAAGAACATTGTGGAAACATGCTGTTTCCAATGACAGAATGGTAAATGGACTGTATTTATATAGCACCTTTCCAGTCCATTGACCACTTAAAGTGTTTTCAGACTAAATATCTACATGGCAGTGACTGCCATTTAACTGCCATTGAAAACTAGGCTAAGTAGCTTTCACTCAATCAGATATTTCTGTTGATGAGATCATGGCTCCTAAGTAAGTATGTTACATAGTATAGTAGTCATATATGAAGTTTAATTTCATTCATCCGTTTTCTCTTACTGCTTAACCTCATCGAGGTCACGGAGGGCTGGAGCCAATCCCAGCTGGCGTTGGGCAAGAGGAGGTGTACACCCTGGAAAAGTTGGCATTTTATCAAGAGGACAACTACCATTCATACACACTTTTACACCTATGGGCAATTTAGAGTCACCAATTAACCTGCATGTTTTTGGACTGTGGGAGGAAGCCGGAGTACCTGGAGAGAACCCACCACTGCATGGTGTTACCCAAGTTTAATTTCAGTTTGACTAGAATTTATCAACAAGGTTGAGGTAGGTCTTGAGTAGGTCTACATATTTGTAACATGACAGTATCTGTTTATGTTCAGTTTCCTTATTTCTTAATCTTGATACAAATCAATAAATAGCACTTTGAGAAATGCAAATCCTTATAAACAACAGCCCATGTTCAGAGATAACTTCAGCCTCCTGGATCATACTGTGCTTCCATCTTCCCACTGAGCATCTCAAACCCTCTGCGCCAAATCTGTTGGGCATATTGGATAATTCAATCTGATGCTCCAATATATTGCAAAAAAAAAAAATGTTTCTGAGCAGTCTTCAAACAGGTTCAGAAGGCTGGCAAAATGAAGGGAACATGGAAAAGTTTCAACTTGTTTTCAGCTGCACAGTGAAAACAATAACCCCTCTGGCTAGCTTCTTAATTAAAAATCTGGCCTGAGAGAGAGAGGTTTTTTTTTTCCACATGGTCTGGGGAAGCTAACTCGCTTACAAGCTTACAAATTAAAGGTACCATGTGGCTGCCATTGTTAATATTCAAATACTTTTCTGTGTACCCTCCCTGACCAGACTACCCACAGTGCATTGTTATGTGTCGCTTTGAATATCTAAATATTGGCACTTACTTGGGTTATAGTCATATTGTTTCATGTCATGAATTTTGAAATAAAACCACTCAACCTGGTATCCTGCCAACATATAAAGGAGCTGAGCACGTTGCGCCTAAAGACCAACCAGATGTGATGAGAACACTAGCTGTGCACTGACACATTTGATCAGATGGAGCCGGTGAAAAGAGTACAGACGGACACGAAGACAAAAAAGACTGAATTTCTCTGGACTCACCCTTCCTGGAGCTCATTTAAACTGACTCACAGGATAATTGAAAACATGTATTGGAGGTTTTATGATGCACTATGTGCTGTGGACTGTTTACTTTCCAATAAAACTATGATTCAGAAATGTCCACTCCTCTAGTTGAGTTGGTCTACGACTCATCCTGTAAAAGCGGGGGGTAACATGCTGTAAGGGATAATCAGTGCTGATTCACCACAGTTCACCTCCCAATTTGCACAATAGTTCAACATTTTTATATAATTTTTCATCTTTTAATATCTTTTATGTGCTTGTGGGAGCCTGCGCTTCATAGGGAATGGTTTAGACATATTCAGTTGCAGTCTGAAAAGGAAAAAAAAAATACATGTGGCAATTATTACTGCCAACTATAACATTAACAAATGGACAAATTGTGTTAAAATGCTCCTCCTGACTTATACTTACATATACATACGCATATATCTGAAAATAGCAATTTAATATATAGCTATATAAAAAACATTGTCAGATATTTTAATTATGTAAGCCCAGTCCCATGTAGCTAGGAAATATTGACTGACAAATAATTGGGGTGTTGTAGTACAGTGGGACGGGGCCTGAGTTCGTCTGTTGATGGCGCTACCTGTGATAAATGTGATATAAAATAACTTGGCGGTGCCTCCAATAACGTTTAAGAAGTAACACAAAATTGGTACTTCCCCTTTAAAGTAAAAGTTCACTTTAACCTATTTTATATTTATCCAAAAAGTATCACCCTTGTAAGTACAACACAGGATTTAGTGAAAACAACAATAATTATTTATTACAAAGTTACGAACTGGATGTTCAAATTAGTCAAATAGTTCACTGTTGACCTTTAAGTATGCATTGATAACAGTATTCAAAACTCCTATATAATGCTCTGGAAGGTTTAGCACACAAATGATGAACCCAATGAGAGAATGTGAGTTCAAAATAAACAAGTAAACTCAAATGTACACAGCCCACACTCACATTCACGCAGGGCTATTAACGAAAAACGTTGCAGGCCTGGTCGAAGCTTGTGAGCGTGGAGGCCGTTTCACTGGGCTTAACCAGCATAAACAAAAGCACGTGCAAAGGGTTAATGGTGTACTCACGAGTCCAGCAACAGTCAGAGATTAAGATGGAAAACGGGCAAAAGGCAAGGTGCAGAAACACGGCGCGGTGAGCCACGTTCAAGTACAGCAGCTACAGTCTCCCTCCAAAGGTCTAGGGGCTCTCCCGGTCCTCGCTCTCCCTCTTATGGCAAATGTCCGGTCCTGAATCACATAATTCCTCTCAGTAACTTTAGTTACAGGCTTATTCATGGCGAAAAACCAACAGTAGGTCTTAAAAACAAATTAGCAATTGCTAACTGCAATGCAGAATTAACCATGTGAAAGTCTATGAGCAGGCTAAGCTAAAGGCTAGCAGCGATTAGCAATTTAGCTCGTCTTTAACACATTACAATTACACAACAGTACAGAGTACATTTAAACACATGAATTTACCTCTGGCAGCTTCTCAGAGTTCTGATACATAAACCACGGGACGACTCTCCGTCCTTCTTGGGAGTTTAGTGGAAACAACAATAATTATTTATTACAAAGTTACGAACTGGATGTTCAAATGAGTCAAATAGTTCACTCTTGACCTTTAAGTATGCATTGATAACAGTATTCAAAACTCCTATATAATGCTCTGGAAGGTTTAGCACACAAATGATGAACCCAATGAGAGAATGTGAGATCAAAATAAACCAATAAACTCAAATGTACACAGCCCACACTCAAACAAACATTCACGCAGGGCTATTAATGAAAAACGTTGCAGGCCTGGTCCCTTGTGAGCGTGGAGGCCGTTTCACTGGGCTTAACCAGCATAAACAAAAGCACGTGCAAAGGGTTAATGGTGTACTCACGAGTCCAGCAACAGAGATTAAGATGGAAAACGGGCAAAAGGCAAGGTGCAGTTTCAGCGGCAAGAAAATGGAGCAACACGGCGCGGTGAGCCACGTTCAAGTACAGCAGCTACAGTTTCCCTCCAAAAGGTCCAGGGCTCTCCCTCTTATGGCAAATGTCCGGTCTTGAATCACATAATTCCTCTCAGTAACTTTAGTTACAGGCTTATTCATGGCGAAAAACCAACAGTAGGTCTTAAACAAATTAGCAATTGCTAACTGCAATGCAGAATTAACCATGTGATAGTCTATGGAGCAGGCTAAGCTAAAGGCTAGCAGCGATTAGCAATTTAGCTCGTCTTTAACACATTACAATTACACAACAGCACCGAGTACATTTAAACACATGAATTTACCTCTGGCAGCTTCTCAGAGTTCTGATACATAAACCACGGGACGACTCTACGTCCTTCTTGGGAGTTAGGAGTATTTTTACAGTTTATAGAAATCCAGCTCTGACGCCGATAAGGCAACCTGTCGCTAATGTGCTGCGGCACGTCGGTGATGCTAAGGCCGTCCTACCTGAACAAGGTGAGGACAGGATTGGCTAAGGCCGTCCTACCTGAACAAGGTGAGGACAGGATTGGCTAAGGCCCTCCTACCTGAACAAGGTGAGGACAGGATTGGCTACGGCTACATACATTCAAAGATGAGAGATTAAAGAGATGCTTCACTACCCCACAAACAAATGTGGTCTCCTAGCTTTTGTGCTGACAATCATATGGATTTTAAAACTAACACCACCCTTTTATCTCTGACTTTTAACTGTATATGAAATGACTTTTTTAAACATATTTACACTTCATGAACTATTATTTATTACCAACACAAACATTTTAATATCTGTATGTGAATGAATGAAAATAATAGCCACAGGGCTACAATTACATATTTCCTCTGTAACACTATTGTAGTGTTTTGCTTCCGTTTATGTAGCAACGACTAAATTTATTCCCTTGGTTATAATTCATGATGATTTAAAGCAACAATAATTAACAATGTGTAAAAATATGCAAATGTGTGGTCTTATTCCACAGTCAAGAGAGACAATGTAATTGTTAAAACAAAGGGACAGTCAATGTTAGATTGGCCAATTTGCTACTTCCTGTGGTATTATATTCCTGCCTAAAAACCCTGATGTTTTGTTCAGCCATGCATCCATTATCCTGATACCATTTCCTCCGTCTACACACCCCTCTGACCTTCTCCTATTCTTCCTCTTGGCTTGGACTCTGATCTGTGGTGTGAAAAGCCCCGACACCCTGGTGTTCAACAGGAAGAGAGTCCCAGTGTGATGGGACTGAATGTCTTGCCAACACACACTGTGAAGCGGGCGCCTGTGGAGGTCTGTATGGACCCTCAGATGTGGAAAACAGAGAGACAGACCCTCCATTAACAACAGCCCTCTGTATTCAGACACATCCTCGGAGAGGGGCTCTGCCAATGATGGCCACCTGCCCGATTTACGCACACACAAACATGAATGCATGGAGAATCATGCAAGCTGCATACACAAACACACACACATCCATGCCTAATCCATTTTCACTTCCTCAATTGATGTCCCTTTTTTGCCCTCACACACACACACACACATACACACACACACACACACACACACACACACAGGCCACATCGGGCCTGGGTCCATGACACCAGAGTGAGTGATACATGGGATCACTGTAACGCTACAGCTGAGGCCCTGCGTTTATGTCACTGTGTGGCGCTAGAAGGACAGATGTGCACCCTCACAATGCAGCAGCAGTCAGTCAAGATAACACACACACACACACACACACAGAGTTAAAAGCCCACACAGTCACACACCAGCTGATTTCATTTCCAATAAATCTGACAGCGGAAACTATGAAAACTCAGATGATTGAAACTCATTTGATTGAAAGCCTCGACTTTATCTGTTTCCTCAGCAATGCTTGAGAGAGAAGCATCTTCATTTTAATCTCATGCAGCAGCCATTTTTGATGAGAAGATTCTTGCAATCAGCCTCTGCAAAGACCAAAGAGTCATAAACAAAGCTCGGAAGCCAGACAAACCAGGCGCCACTGCTGTCGACCAAATAACTAGAAGAAGTGCCTCCATTTTGCAGCCCTCATTACCTGCAGCACTTTCTTTCTATTCACCGGTGAACACTAATCATGAATTACTCCAATGAGTAGCTGTAGTGCTATGCACTGAGTCTCAGATTTCATTCAGCGCAAAATGTCAAGTTGTTTGTATGTTTCAGAGCCCTGAAATCATCTGCTAATAAACCCCCCGCCTGCTCTTTCGGAGTGCGGGGTGATGGCGAAAAACACTATTGCTAATCACAGTTATTATACGATAGGTTGCTATCGGGGTTGGCCAGAATAATAAACTGTGTCTCGGTCTCCCTTTATATCCATTTCTGTCACCCTTATTCTGATGTGTGTTTGTGTGTGTGTGAGTTTTGTGTTATCGATTTTGTGTGTCACAGTGTGCGTCCGGTCTGTTGCATTAGCCAAAAGCAGCACCGAGAAGATTGATAGGGGTTATCGTTTCAAAACATGTAATTCATCAGCACTTGACAAATCCATATCTGACACAAACACATCACCAGCAGCTACATGTTCCTTGGATTTTTTTGTGTTTCAGTCCTGATGAAATCTTTGTTGTGATATGTGTGTGTGCGCGCGTGAGAGTGTATCCATGTGTGGAGCACAGTGAGTGGTGGGGGGGTCTTGGGGTCTCCATTTGATAGCAGTGGTGGATTGACAGTGCAGGATTGGACAATATTTATCTACAACAGAGCTGAGGAAAATAGGTTTGTCCCTGATGACATTTTCATCGATTGAAACATGTACTACCCCCACCCATCCCCTTCCCACTGAAAATGACTAATCTCAGGACTTGTGGTAGCGGTTTTGTTCTTGGGAGGTCAGGGTGCCATGTCCACACAACATGTTGGACTCAAGATGAATTCTCTTTTTTTATCCGTACATGGATTTTTCAATTTTGCCCCCGACTGAACTGAAAAGAAAGTAAAAAATGGGGAATGTGTTCTGTTCACAAAATGGCCAACGAGATGTGACTGAAAAGCAAAAAAAGTCACTGGGTTTTTATTCATCAAGTAGTTTTAAATGTCACAGACATAAAAAAAAAGTAGATGACACTATCAGCTGAGTCTCTGTCTCTCTCTATTCAAATGCATAACATTTCATAAATATTAAAACTCAACCTTAAACACTCTTATTCTCTTCTGACCTCAACTGTGTTTCATGAAAGCCCCTGATGAAACACAGGGCCATTACTAGAGAAGAAAATCTTTATTTCTTGGAGGGTTTAAGAAGACTGACGTCTACTTTTTCTACTGCGCTGCCATAAAGGTTCACTAATGGACTGATATGGCAATTAGGGGACAATGTGGGGTGTTTGGCATTATCCTTTATCCTTCTTTCATGAAAATCACCCATGTTAAGCAGTGTGTAAGGAGTCATTATCATCTTGGAATATGGGGAACATCATGGAGGAATAGTGTTGGCACCATAGGGTGCATCTGGTTCCATAAAATGGCCTCATACTGCTTTGCTGTTATGTGACCCTGTAGAGCAATCAATGGCTGCAAGAACACAGCAGGCTGTGCCCATTCAGATCCTCCATGTTTAGCAGATGGCAAAAGACACTGTGGGCCGGAGCATCGATTGGTTTTCTGCAGACATCAACTTGTTCCAAAGGGGTACAAATGAGACCCAGTAGACCAAATTATTATTATTTTGTTTTTCATGAGTCCAAGTTTTGTGGTTTTAACATAAGGCTATTCATCCTGTGTATTGGCTTAGAAATTTGTTCTGGTGAGCATTCATCATCAGGGTTTCCAGATTTGACTGACACCAAAATAGTCCAATCATAGCCTCAAGCCTGCCAACAGAATTTTCCATACTGAATAAAAGTGCAAGACAATCACTTATAGGAGCAGGTGGGAACTATGATGAGGATTTTATCATAGAGCTCCGATTTAGGGAGTGAAATAAGTGACAATGAACTGAAATGCAGACCGGACACAATGGCTGCATTCCTGTTAACCTGTAGAATAATTGAAGATGAACAAAGAGTCAATTCATTGGAATATAATCCATCAATTTTATTTCAAGCAATGGCGACAAATGGTACAAAAAGAAGTCCCATTTATCACAGGTCACCCAAAACATTTTTTACCTGCCCGATTCCCCAATCTGGCAACACTACTGTCATTTATGAGCGCTCACCACATAGAGATTTTCTAATACTGTTGAAATAATAAATAATGTTGTGATCGATTTCTTTGATAATTTGAGACAAATATTCTGTTAAATGTCTGTCTGTGCTTTAACTTGTTCCTCCCTGATGATACGAGACTGTTCTAGACAAAAAGCAGCATTGATTGCTTGTTCGACTTTAAATAATCCATGTTTGTATTTTCCTGACAAGCCATTTCTTGCAGTCATGTAATGACTGTCCTCTACAGGAAGACACTTAAGCAATGTTCAGCAACGGGAGGAAATAATGTGACATTTTACAGCTACAAAGAGGCAGAAGGTAGACCAGTGTGGGTAATAATTTTAGCACTAGAAATTGAGTTTTTTGTTGTTGTTTGTCTCATTTCCTACAAAAAGCCAATGTTGATTTATTGTAGTCAGGATGACAACCTCTCCTCAACCTTAACCATGATGTAAACCTCTAAAACTATTTTCAACAGGTAGTTTTTCAGGTGATTGTACACAAAAACTATGAAAACATAGTCATGCATTATATTCACTTTCGGCCATATTGTGTGCATACTGAACTTTTAAAATACTGCAACAGTTTTCTTTTGTACATATTAAATATTTTTGCAATGTTCCCTCTCTCGCACACAAATCTTGGTCATACTTAGACTGCTGTTCAAATATTGTTTTCTCATTAGGCCCTCCCTTAGAAACATCTGCTTGTTCATGGGTCCCCAGAGGGTCATGTTGTTGAACAGTTAGACTGTCTCTGGTGAGTTCAAGGTAAATTCCAACCGGATGTGGTCAGGGTCTGCTGAGCATGAAGCAGTCGTGTTGATGAGCGATACCATAAGCTAAAGTTTTTTTTGATGAGAATCAGCGAGCTTTTTCAAAGTGAGCACTGTTGAGAAAAGCCTTGGCACTTAGAAAGTGTGTCAAGGTAATTCTCTTGGAGTCATATATTCCCTGTAGATATGCAGATTCGATGTGCTGTAATCATTCCAATATTCTGTTTCTCTGAAATTCATTTGAAATCCTTCGTTTTCTACTGCATTAAAGTTGCTCGCTGCCAAAAACCCAACGTTTCTCCCCCAGCAGTATCTGGGGGATAGTGACTCATTGAGTCATGTCATTAGATAATGGGTTTGGAGGAGTTATTCAAATAAACACAGTTCCTGGATGTAAAATGGAGGCAGAGAGTTCAGTGTTGTTTTTTCTGGGGATACCAGGGGATTTCCATTGCTGCTGCAGGGCCCATCTGTTGTAGATTGAAGCAGCATCACAGAACCACTGACCCATACTGCAGCTGCCCTGTCACAATATTGTTTTTAAAGGTATACCACTGCAGCCATCTGCACCTTATTGCCAGTGGTGCTTGAACAAGATATTCTCAGTGTAATGCCAATAGTAAATATAGAGTAATCCTCAAGCTAAAAGACAGTCTGGAGTTCATCATTTACTTGTTATTGATCAACTCTGTTCCCCAGTGTTCACACTCGGCTCATTTTTTTTTACGTGTGTGGGATGTATGATAGAGCTTTCAAGCACAGGGTCATCTGTGATCGCATTTCAGCTGTACTCACTGAGTCGATATTGTCATTAATGATACTAACAACTCAAAGCATTTACATATTTCAAAAGGCAGTTTAACAAGACGTTGAATAAATTATGTCCATGTGTATGTCTCAAGTGCTGCAGCAAACCATTTTTTTGTGGGATTATCAAATAAACAAGGGGGAGATGTTCCGGTTCTGACAATTTAATCAGAACTTTCTGTGAGAAGGTCATAATTCAAGACACCTGCACCCTTTTTCATCTTTGTATGTTCAAGGTCCATTCGGATCCCTTTATCCATTTCGGATAAATGCAAAACACAGCAACACACAAACTGGTTTAGTTTTTCTGAGTGGAAGGAGAAATTTGTGGTGTAAAACATGAGCGTGCTCCATTCAGAACAAAGTTAGCACACTGTTTCTTTATGCTTATATAAATGACACTTTTGTCATGCCTAATAGAAAAACAAGGGTGGGCTCAAGCGCCCTTTCAACAACAAATCTCAAGGTGACAGAAGGCAAAATGTCAGGGTCTCAGATTAAAAGCACTGCAGTCATTTAGTATTTCATCTCCAAGTGTTAGGGGACTTGCAAGAGACAGATGTATCAAAATCTCTGTAGCACTAATTGAAATACCCAGACACAAAAAAAGATCCTACACTTTCAGCAATGCAACTCTTTTTGTTACATGTACTTTTACCTTATTACCATATTTGAAACTGCAAGTCTGTGTTACAAACTACTAGTAACACGTTTGTAACACAGACTTGCTGTCTAAAATCTAAATCTAAAATGACATCATGTGGGTTGTGTTTTGAACAGTGATGTATAATAGGTATAATATAAAAAGTGATTGACTTTTATTGTATTTAAAGGTCTAACTGTACATGATGGTTATATTTTCAGCGCTATAAACAGTGTGATTATTACAATACTGACGCCAGTTTATGGTCATAACTCACTTGTCATTGGCATGCTTAGTCTTTTTTTTATTGAGATCACAAGCCCCTAATGCACTATTTTCTCATTGTCAAGCTCTTCTGAGAGCTGAATCACCTCCAAACAAATAAAAACCAAAGTGCAAAGAAAAGACATTTTTCATAAAGTCATAATTCTCCTGCTAGTAACATTTTTCATGGTCATGCTGTAGCTGGACAGCATTGGAGTGTTGGAAAGCCCTTTCCCCCTTACATTATTAATGACTTAAAATAAAAAGAAATACAATACGGAAGCATAATGCATAATATCTGCTGTAGAGGCATTTCCATTTTATGTCAAATTTAAGCTCTGGAGTGGCAGTTATTTTAATACTGCAAAGCTACAGAGAGGCAGGATTTCTTCATTTTAAATCACCCCTGTGTGTTACAAACAGCTTGTTCATCGCGGAATCTCTACGAAACGTCCGTTTATTGAAGAACATACAGGGCATCATCTCTTTGATGCATTTCTCATGCATGGCTGTACTTTCCACTACACTCTTTCCTCTTTTCTGCTTTCTACCAGCCTGTGTGTGTATCCTTCTACGTCTCTGTCCCCCAGCCCCCATCTTTTTCATTGTCTCCCTCAGTCCATTTCCATTCTTTCTGCATGTAATTTCAGGAATAAACTGCCCTCTAAAAGCTCCGGTATTTTCTCTGTTTCAAACTCAAAGTAATTGAGTAATCAATGATGGATCCAGACTGGATACTAGCATGCTGTTAGAGACAAGAGAATAGAGAAACTGTATGTCAGACTTACGCCTAGCCTTGGGGTGCATGCATGTTTTGTTTTGTTTTTCTTTCCTTTTATTGTTGTATTTTTTATTCTCTCTGAGCCTGTGGCCATACTCTATTGACAGGCTAGCCGTGGCGAGGCCTGGCTGAAAGGCTCTCAGGGCTTTTAGTCGCGCCCTCATTTAGACGGCTTTGTAAAGAGGAGCTTGGCCTCTGTGGTTATCGCTGGCACGTTAGAGGGAGTGAATATAGATTTTATCCATTTCCACCTCCCACCTCTTTTTTTTTCTCTTTCTGGTCTATTTATCTCTTTCTGTCTCCCTCTTTCTCTCTCTCCGTCTCACCCTGTCCTTGCAATAATGACAGCAATTCATATTGAATTTCTCTATTCTCTGAAGGTGATGAGGATGAGGCATCGGAGGGCAGGATGCAAACAGTTGTGAGGCGGCAGTTCATCAAGAACAAAACCCCACTGGGGGAAAGTGGAGGTGGCGGTGGGGTCTGCTAGAGAAAGAAGCAGGAAAAGACTTAAACAGCATGGAACAGGATAGAAGTATTTCTTGGTATTGATTTGGAAAGACGAGGTAGAAAATAGAGAAATGGAGCATCCTGACTGGGAGGTGGAGAGAGAAGTTGAGGGAATGACGGGGTCAGAAAATCTCAAGGGAGAAGAGGGATCAGAGTGAGAGAAAAGTGGGATGAGCTCCACTGCACTGGGCTTTATACCCCAGAGAGTTCGTGGGTGGGTGTTGGTTGTGTCTGTGCAATCTTATTTCATTGAGTGGATATGCCCCTACCCAATATATACATATTTTTTACAGAATTTGACTTACGAACACACAAATTGTGTCTGTTTTTCTTAAATCTTTAAAGTTTCCTGATGACAAGGCGAAATAAATGAGTGCATCTGTTCGATTGCGGCAAAGAAAGACATCCGCATCCTCTTGTAAAAATGAGGAGTGTATAAGACCTGGGAGAGTATGCTGATAGACAACATAAAGATGAAACTGTCACAGGCAAATGACATAGAGGGGGAAGGATGAGAGCAAAACTGAGAATGAATGGGGGAGGTAAAGAGAGAAAGCATCTGAATCCTCTGCATGAGCTAGCATGCTTCATTCTAAGACTCATCAATAACTTAGACGTGATGGGAAATCTTTTGCTCTCCCCCTGTTCTTACAAGTTTTTTGGGCAAAAGCTTCACATGTGGTCAACCCAGGAAATCCAGCATACCTGACACTTGTCGTAAGTATTCATCCCTCATGTGCACGTAATTTATAACCTGGGATCTCTGTTGGTGAAACTCCCTTTGCTCCCATGTCTCATTATTGATGGCTATGTTTAAAACATTGGGATGGAGGTACAGTAGTAAAGAAAGATGTCCTCATTTCGACTTTTAAAGCTGGAGAAAGTGAATTTAATGAGGACAATTGTTCTTTTAAATAAGTTATCAGACCGTGAGAAAGCTTGAGTTTGTTTTTCCATCAGAAAATGTGTCCCATAAAAACAACTACTGTGGAAAATGCTGATTTCAGAAGCCCAGAGTGACATTAATTTTAATGGCTCATGGAACCTGGTCGGGTGCCATGTTTTACCGTTAACAAAATTTAAATATCAAACCATAGCTATGTCCAAAAACATTTCAAGTGTCCTCTGGTTTTTTTTATCTGACATGCCAAACATTTGCCTGCACTTCCTCTCTAAAGTTGCCTCAAATGTAAAAATAGACACATTCATCTCAAACTTGTTAACCTGATGGAGACCTTATGCAACCAACACATTAAAACAACAATATTAAATTAAATATTTGCTTTTTGTTGTGGTCATCGCATTCTTTAAAGGGCTTAACTGCTGAGTTGCAAATCAATTTCCCTTATTAGGCAATACAATTTTGAACATAACCGAAACAAATTTAATTGCAATTAAAGGTAACGTAGCAACAGCCTATCACAGAGCAGACTGGGAGTTGAGCGAGCAGGACCGATAATGTTGGAGTGGATGTTGGTACTCAGCTGTGCCTCGATAGAACTTGTTAGTGGGTAATTAGGTCATCTTGTTACATCAAACAGCACAAACGCTCTCGCAGTCCGCAGCATGAAGCCAAATTAAGGCATCAGTTTTGAAAATCGGAAACATCCTTGAAGTGAAGAGCGTGGTCATGTGATCACAGAGGCTGTTGTGTGACTGACAAGTCACTGGTTTGATTTCTGCAAGTACAACTTCAACCCCAAATTCAGTTTGGCGTACAAGAACACTAAAATATTTAACCTGAATGTCAGGTTAATTGTTTAATATACAAATGATGCACTTTCTATTTTTCATACATGTTGTCTTACGGGGGTAATTGTGTCTGAAAATGTCTCCTAAGTTGGCTAAAATATTATTCATAAGATATATATTGTTGGGGGGAAAAAGGAAAGAGAGAGAACAAAGACTGAATAACATAGAGGCATAAAATGTAAAAGGAAAGATGGATGATTTCCATTGACAGCAGGCAGCCAGGTCATTCTCAGGGGGCTGCAGGCTACCGTGGCAACTTGACACACACACACACACACACACACACACACACACACACACACACACACACAGACGCACACACACACACAAACACGTACACAAGCTACGTACCACCAGACTTCAAACCCTTCTCTTTTTGTTTTCTTTCGAGCATCTGCCTTTGAATTTTTCTTCTCTATAAAACGAGACAATAAGTCTCTGGTTCTCTGTCCTCTTTCTCAGGGCATGCAGGGAGACAGCGCAGGCCACAGTCAGGACACAAACACTTTCTTCAGTGCAAGCCATAACTCAGTCAAGCTGCCTTGATGAGACTCATAACTACTGTATGAATTTACGGTCACTCAAGTTTTTCCCCTTGTACTCACGGCTGCGCGCTCACCTCCGTTCACCCTCTCTCCTTCAGTATAAGCCATTATAATGACTTTCACTAAGCGCTTTAGGATAATTAATTTATGGCACAGCACTGTGACATCCCACAGTCTTCTTTGAGCAATTATAGTGTGTGGTCAACTTGTCAGAGGCGAAACTTAAATGCCCCTTAATTCTTTCTGAAAAGTGGGTTTACAGGGACATTCAGATAGCGCCAGACAGGCTGTCAGCAAGGCTGGATTAAGACCTCCACGGCAGCCCCTGGGTATTTGAGGTCAAAGGGCCACCCACCGTGTCAAAACATGTCTGCTTGAGCGTCACACAACAAACATGTTATATCACTTCAGAATTAATATCATGCAAAGCTACAGGAGATATCACTAGACATCACCTATAAACATGACCCATTAACAAGAGAAACACTGACAAAAGCACGGAAAGAATATGCCAGCGCTGTTCTGTGGTAAACAAAAACAACATTCATGCATCTCAGCTGCATATCAATTAAATATTTAATCTTAAGCATAAATTATTTGTCACACACAAACAATAAATAGACAGTTGATTCTTACCTTAAGCAGCTCCAGAGTTCTCATATACTAGAAAGCGTTACTGCTGCTACCTCTGTGTTTCTGGTTAACTTTACTGCGGCTCATTTAGTTCACATTCACGGCGGGCAGCCTCATAACTCCTCTTCCTTTATAAGGATTGTTGCATTACCACAAATTTCCTCTTTACCCAACTGAGTAGTAGCCAGGAGCAAAACACTGACTGGTGAAATAAAACACCCCAGCTCCGTATTACTCAACAGCTAAAGGCCCTTCATGTTCATGGCACACCCAAACAGGTGTTTTTTCTTTCTTTCACTCCTTAGACCTCCTCTCAGGACGGTGTGGTCTTGTACAGACTACACACTTTTTTGTGTGTGTAAAAGTGAAACATAATGCTTAAAAATACTAATAATAAATGATAAATCTAACCTTTGGGTTGCTGTCCAAGTAATATTATGTTCTATATTTCAATATTAAACACCTGGACTACTTTGGGAAACTGTGTTCTGTATGTAAGTGTTTGATAGAAATAAAGACTGTAGCTGATCAAGCATAATAATTAAACACATGTGTGAGTGCGCAGAGCCTCTAACATAAGCTCTATTATAACTGTGGGTGTTTTTGGAATGTTGGATTGCTATTTCAACCTCAAATAATGATAATAGCTTTATTTATAGAGCAATTTTCAAAAATGACTGCTTTACAAAAACACGAAAATAAATCATCAGACAATAAAAACAGAACTGGTAGAGTGGTGATGATAGGCAATATATGAATCACTAAAAGTCAGAAAAAGACTCGATTCGAGAGAAAGTTATTCAGAAAAAAATGCATTTTGAATGCTTAGCTCCTCAGCTCAGCACCCAGGACACCCTGTTGGTAGATCCAGGCTTGGCTGTCAGTTGTAGAAAACTTGACTAAACTCACCGTGAAATGTGTCAAATTATCCTTACACTCCTTTTTTTTTGTCTTATGTGGTCAAAATCCCAACTTTCAGTAAGCTGAAACAAATTCAGTTTGGCTGCAGAGAGTTACTCAGTTCTGCGGTATATTACAGAGTTAGCTGCTGCTCTAACATGCTGTGCACACATTATGAGATTCAGTATTTACATTGCACATGCAATGAACAAATCCAGGCCACGCTTACCTCCAGGCAGCACCACTGTCACAAATGACTGCAATAATGAATCATCTCATACAGTCATCATCACGGTCAGTATTACATTTAATGATTTTATTTTTCTATCAGAACTGTCATTGTCACATCACCATCATGCCCCTCTCTCCTCTTCTCTGTTTGAATTACAGATGAGTAGCTTTTGTTTGTTTTGCAGAGTGGCGGGAGAGAGGACTGCTGTCCACAGACTTTGTGAGTTTGTGGTAATTAAAGCTGGATAGAGCCCTATCAAGTAAAGCTGCTTATGTTTAATACAGTCAGCCATGCAGACACGGGCCGGCAGCGCACGGCCTGGCCCGGCAGGGGGACGGCACAGCGCACAGCCGTCACACATAATCCCACCCAGTGCATCAGCATGAGAGCATAAGAGAGGGATGGGAAGAGGGGGGAGAGGATAGGGTGGTTACGCTTGGGCATTCAGCAGAGTTAAAGAGCATTTCATTGTGGTGTGTGTGTGTGTGTGTGTGTGTGTGTGTGTGTGTGTGTTTGACAGAGAGAAACAGGGAGAGTAGGGGGACAGGGCAGTTGAGAGGGGATGGAGGGAGTTGCAGAGAGTGAGAGGGATTTGGTTTATGGCAGATAGACTTCACTGACTAACTCCATTGTGCGGCTGCTCTGTGGTGTGTGGATCAGAGATGGAAAAAGTGTCCTCTACGCTTAAATCTGCTGGCACCTCCACCCAGGCAGTCACTCACTGAGTCACAGTGTAACACAGCCGTGCAGTGAAATAATGCTTTAAAAGCCTCATTTAGACAAGGACACAAAAATATAAGGGACTGACAGGGAGAGCAACATGTGCACTTAAACTCTACGGTATAAAACTGTAGCGGAAAGTTCATTTTTTTTCAATGAAATGCAGGTAATGAATCATAAAGAGCGTTCTTTTCTTTGGAGTACAGGCTCTGATGTTTTAGCAAAGTTGTAAAATCATTTACTCGTGCTTTATACATCAGTTGTAAATGTTACTACATTGTTAATACATGATATTTGATAAGTAAGCGGTCAAACTGCTCATAGAGGAGCTTTCTCATGAATTCAGTTAAAAAGACAAAATATATCATGACACATCAAACATAATAATTAGCGATACTCCTGTAAACTGCATTACTTGTTGTAAACTTCTCTGCAGCTTTATGCTTTGATGTTATGTTTATGCTTTATGTGTATGTATAAAGGCAAGAGACTAAAGTGCTAAAAACCATAACATGTTATGTTAGAGAAGGTGCCCCCCAAAACTTTTGTTATTGTTATTGTTAATATTTCTCATCTGTTAGGCGATGAAGACATTCGTTTTCTTTCATTGACTATCTATGCAAACATCAAGAGGCACATGCACGTCCATAAAATCTTTGCTTGTTGACAATAATCTGAAAGAATTCCGCAAACTACTACTACTAAAACTAAATTTGTCATCTAATTTATACTTCAGTAGGATTTCTGCTCCTTTGCCAGTTTATTTGCCTGATGAAAATTACAGGCTATATCGTACACTGCTTACCTCTAATTTGGGATTCAGTGTGTGTGTGTGTGTGTGTGTTTGTGGAGAGTGTGTGCAGCCAATCAGCAGAATGAATTCCTCATCAACGAAGTGCAAAGTTTGTAGGTGAAAAACAAAGAGGTTGTTTTGTTTGGTTTCAATTTCCCAGTGGGCAGGGACTTGCTAAAGGAGCATTAATCAACAGGTGAAGAGGGCAACACCTGACTCCTAAGGTCCAAACACAGTGAAACACATGTTTTAAAGTAAACCTATTATTTCAAATAGCCCAACATTCTCCAAAAGCGGGGCACAGAGGGGCGTCGCTTTTGGTGCATGGGCGCTTTCAGATGCAAATTATAGCCTTACCAAAACCTATTGAATGCACTGATTAACACATTGTTTGTGTTTGAAGGTTTATTCGCTGGAGGCCATTACCAGTATTACCTGTAAGACCTGATGGAGTATAAAAAAAACACTCTGTAGTTTGAATAAAGGTGTAAAACATGTGTTAGATTCAAATTTGACAACTAATAATTGAATTCTTCGGCTGCTCCCCCATTTTGGTGCCATAATTGTACATGGCCGAGCTTTCGCTGCTACTCAGTGCGCATTTACATAACTGATTTCTGAGAAGTGGAGAGGGAGTTGTCCAGCTCATATTCCTAAATGGGAGGCATACAGTGCTGTAATTTCACAGCTGTAATGTGGCATCAAATTAGCCTTTCAGATCAATGCCTAATCTAACCTCGGCCCAGAAAAAGATCTGAGCGATCCGGTCTCGAAGAAGGCTGCCAAATCCCCCAGCATCCTTAGTGGTGGTGCCGTGACGACACTTTAATAAGCTGTAAGCCTCTCTTCTGATTTAAGACAACCTGAAATATAACACTAATTCCCTTGATGAAAGGAATGTTATTTCTATAAATGTGACACATGTAACACAAGCTGAGGCAAGAGTACGATGGAAGGGGAACGCGTGGGGGATGAAGATGAGGATTTGCTTTCTGTCTAATGCACATATTTGCTGAAGTGGCTTCAGCCATCGTCTTTGGAGCTGACCTCCTCTCGCTCTTCAAAAAAAAAAAAAAAAAAAGAGGTTTCAGTGTGATATTCCTTCCCACTTTTTCTCAAGATGTTTGATCTCTGAGCTCAGAAGAGGGTATTAGACTTCACAAAGGCGAGCCGTTGATACCCCAGGGATCAATACACCCCGGCTGGTCAATTCATTAGAGCTGTACTGTGATTAATTAAGTTGTCCTAAGCATCGGAAGCCAGGAATGACAGAGGACGTTAAAAGGGGGCGAGAAGAGAGGAAAAGGGCCGGCTTGGCTCGACGCGGGTGGTGTGGACTCCTGAAATGTGAATCTTGGGTGGCGGTGATGCGCTTGTTTGAGTTTTTCATCTGTCTTCGCCCCTGTCTGCTCTGTCCTTGGAGCCGGGGATGTTCATTAGAGGATGAGGAGGAAGCTGGATACCACAGTATGAAATAGGGAGAGATGCTAATCCTGACAGGTTAGTCATTAAGAATCCCTCAGAGAGAAGGAAGAGACAGAGCGGGGAGGAGGGGAGAGGAAGGGCGAGCAGAGAAGACATAGTAGCCTTGTTATTAATCCTGATCAGACAGCACATAAACTTTGACCCCAAACACTTGTTTTTTTTCTCACACAACAAATTGCGTGTAAAAGAAGAGCATTTAGAGTCACTAACTGGTCTCTATTGACCTATAACCTCTTGAGACATCAACAACAGCCTATAATCGACCATATGGACATAAAAGGAAGGCTACGGGGCAAAGGAACAGAGGTTATATAGGATTCATGTCATCATTCCTGAGTATATATGTGTGGCTACAACCTACCTAAACCTCTCTCTACTTTCACAAGAAATTGTGAAATTAACTTTAATTGAGGTTGTGAAAGCTGTGAGGTCGTTCGACCTCTCTGGTGTGGACCAAGACAACCAAACAGACCAACGACAGGACTGTATGAGAGTATTTGTGTGTGTGTGAGCTTGTGCATTTTCAGCATCAACAATAATAGCAAAACTTTTGCACACCTGTGGATTGACAGGTGCATACGAAAAGACCTTTCTGTATAAAGATCTTCATCAGGTTATTCGTTTTATGACTTAACTATCCTGTAAAAGTACAGAAAACTGGCAATTCCTGTCCCATTTGATGCCAGTGTGAACATGACCCTGATCAGAACTAAAAGGCAGCAGTGTATATTTTATGGGGTTTGTCTGGTTTGGGCCAAATGAACTGAACAACAGGTGTGAAAGAGTCTTCGATATCTCTGTCATCGCAATGGCTGCTTTCTCGTCACACAAAAAAAAAATCCTTCCAGCAAATCTTTCAACACATGTGCTCATTTTATGGCGAGTACAAAAGGTGCGACAGTCAATGCTAACACATTACCATAAAGCTGAAGGGATTCAAATTATAGGTCCTTTGAAGCCTTTGAACGTAAATTGGGCGAAATTACAACTAGCGCGGGTGGCTGTCGCAGAGGCTGATGCCTACATAATTACAGCGCTGCCTTCCTTGGCAGGAAAAGCAGGCTCTGATGAATTTGCCCTGATTGCCAGTATTTAGCACCATCGTCCTGATTGCACATATACAGTACATATGACAGGTAGCTGTTAATCCTTCCACTTCTTTCTCTTACAGTATGTTTGTCTGTCTGAACTTATCTATCTATTTCTGCAGAGATCGCCCGTCTTTCCTCATCTCTAAATGTGTCCCTCAACATGTATTTAAAGTGTCTGGTCCGCTGGCAGCACCACACTCACTGTGTGACGGTGAAGCAGTCAGGTCCAGGGTTGCCAGAGGGGAGAGTGAGAGCACCGCATTTCCATCAATACACGTTCAATTAGTTTGGCTTTCATGTGATTTGATTGTGGCAACAATAGGCCTGGGTGTCGAGGTACATGCGAAAAACAACTAACAAACAATACAGGCAGGTAAGACAATACGCTGTAATGCAAATAAAGGGACAAACACACACACACACACACACACACACACAAAACCGCACAGTCCCACGTTCATCATCTACACCCAGTCCTCCCACATAAAACTAATTACTGGCATCCTTTCAGCATTTTTTTTCCTTCAGCTGTCAACACAGCACATTTCCTACAAGGTGACAAATAAGCAAATATAGCAATTTTTTTTTTCAATTACACTGATGCATTGCAAGATTATTGTTTCACACAAGAGGTATTACCTCCATTTGGCCTTGAAAACTTGTTAGATGAGCATAATTATATATTTTCACGCTGACAAGTGATGCATTACAGTCTGCGTTTTCTGACAGTTGGTAACCAAGGCTTGTGTAATGATATCAAGCAGAGTTAAGATGAGAAAAAAAACAAAAACATAATCCACCAGTGGGACGTGGAAGCCTGTGGAATCCGGTATTCCCTTCCGTCAAGGCCCTGCGGTCCCAATTTTAGATAATCAGTATTTCACAAATAGGACTATTTTTTGCTTCTGTGGAAATAGCTCCTCAGATGATGGCTTCACAATGAGACAGGATGGAGCTCTCTGTGCTGGGAGAATGTTTTAAATAATAAAAGCACATGGGGCTTCATGAATAGAGTATTATGGGGCTCTGAATGGAAGCTTTTTTTCCTCCCCTCTTTGCCTTTTGCCTTTGCTTCCCATGCCGGCTCCAAAAACACTCTGCCCACTGTCCAGCTTTTCCCTCAGGAAATGCAAAGAGACAGATGGAGAGAGACAGACAGACAGAGACAGACAGAGCGAGAGAGATGGGAGCAACATCAAATCAAAGCTCATATTCAGAATTTGAGGGCCATTATGGTTTGTGTTATAAATATTGATTTACAATAAAATAAAATAAAAAAACAAGGGGATTTGTAATCTGAACATGCAGCCAATTGCAGCAACACAGAGTTGGTCACTAGTTAATCAACCGGGGAGTTGGGAAAAGTAACATGTACATGAGAACATGTACAACAGTACATAATTACCTCATATAGTGGCCTAATCAGCAACATTACTGAAAACACCTGTATGTGTGGCCTTTAATCTGTAACAGTACATCTCATTTAATAAATGAATCATATGTTATGGATGCAAAATCAAAGTAACTATTCAAATGTAGTGAAGTAAAAGGTTGCATAAATTGGACTTCAATGTACTTAAAGACATATTGAACAAATACAAGGACACATTTGCTTTCATCTAGCACGCATGTTAGATGAAAGATAATGAATAAAATCTATTTTTCTCATCATACGTTTTTATGACTGAATCAAAGAGCCAGGACAGAGTCTGGTCGGGCTGTAGGCATCAGTATGCTTCATCCTTTTGAAGTCCTTTTTGAATCATCGAACAATTTCTGAAACACCCTCCCTTTACACCTTTCTGTCAGGATATGGGAGCAATTTTCGGAGAGTTACAATTTATATAACTGCTCAAATACGCCGCTTTTCCAAAACGGTTTCCAAAAGTGGTTACATCGTGAAATGCCAGGGGGAAAACTGTGCGTTTGCAAAACAATGATGTAAGCCTAGCCTGTCACATTCAGGGGTAGTAACTTTATTACCTCTAACCTCCTCTGTGATGTCTTATTTTAAATGCTGGCCTTTTAATCGCTGTGTCTTTTTACATAATCTGAATATGACCTCTGTTAATATCCACACATAGGGGGTGGTTTCCCCTCTGCTTTCTAACCACAGCCTGTCAAATGACTTTGTGTCTTTTTGCGTCCACATGAAGGGGTACTCGCATGTCTGCCATCATGCGTGTGAGTGTGTGTGAAGCTGGCCAGAGCTCTGACAGGTGAACGGTGTGTTCAGGGACCCCTCCCACAGTCTCTGGTCCTCTCCAGTGACTAGTAGAGGAATCCACCACGTCACGTCTCCTTTCCCCCAATTCACGCATCACCACCTGGCGCACTGACAGCGGCTGCTGCCCGTCGTGGCCCCCTTGTCAAACCCTGTTGCCATACCCCTTGACACCTCCCCCCATATCTCCGCTCAAAGTGCCAAAACCGCCGCCGCTGAATGTTTGATTTCTATTTATTCATGGGGTGTTTCTGCTCCCCCACCCCCTCACTCTTGAATAACTTTCAAAATATACTGTATATCTAAAACACAGAGCAGGCTGCCTGTGTACGGGAGCTGTCAGGAGGCTGTCATGTTAGTCTGCTCATCTCGGCATACACGCTGTCTTATGAATTCATGAGCTTGAAGATAAAAAATCTCTGTAAGTCTGTGTGTGTCTGTTTGTCTGTCTGTGTGTACATATGTATGCCTTTGATTCCACATTTGCATGTAGGTGTCACGGCTACGATGGCATGTTGCATAAATGGAACACTGCAAAGAATTAATATGGGCACTGATGAGAAATAATCTTTACAAGTTTGCAAAGTTTTGAGTTAAATATTGTGCAGGGCACCGACATTGAATTATGTGCATGTTATGACCTTCACTATTTAAGAAGTCGCCCGTTTTCGGGTGATTGAGCGACCTGTCTGAAAGGGGATTTTACAGCTCCAGTTTGTTATGTAAAAGTTCTCGTCTAATCAGCCTTCAGTCTGGACTGATTTAACACTGAAGCCCATCTCTCCCTGTCCTTAATCAAGCTCTCATCATGTTTCCTGCGCTCCATGAATGATTCACTGTCAGTCAGAGCCGCCGAGCACGTGGGCAGCCTCTCAAGGATTTGTTTTCTATCTAAGTTCTATAACATCTCCCAAAAAAAAAATGATTCGGAGAGTTTAAAAGATGAAGACTGGCTGTTATAATGTCACGGAAGAGTTTTCTGTGCTAAACCTTCACCACAGTGGCACTCTGCAGGTCACTGAAGCTTGTTGAATGTGAAGCCAGAATTTTTCTGTTAAACCTAGAAGTTCAGGTCAGATTTTCTGTGTCTCTTTTCAAAGACACAGACATCCTTCTTGTTATTTGGTATACTTTTATGGTTCTTCATTTATTGTAAGGTGTCCTTCCGTGACAGAAAGGCGCCTATGAAATAAAATGTATTATTATTATTATTGTGTTACACACCTGCTCTGACTAAAAAGAGCTAAAGAGAAACAGTGAAAAAGAAAAATTCTCATAACTGTAATCTTATTCTTTAACATCCTTGTTTGTGTAGGTATTAAAACTACACCAACCTGAATGTCAATCATAAGTTTCTAAAAAGCTATTTTAAACTCTGGCTGCCACCATGTTAGCTGATCTAAAAATGGGCAGACATGCATCTTCAGTGGACCTGTGGCAGGCTGATTGAAGCCTGGTTGTGCAAACCTAATGGTACCTATGGTAATGGTACCTGCCTGTCAATCAAAGCAGCTACGCTGTAAATTAAACTTTAAGCCTCAATATAATTTGAACAAGTGAGTTATATAAAATTCAGCCTCAGTACAGTTGTCATGAATGAGGAAATTAGCTACAGAGACCAAAACTGTTTTTTGTACCAGGTTGTAAACATGTTGTTTATTTCTGCTTGATATTTTAATGCCACTTATGGAGATTCGCTCTGTAGCCAGTCTCAAGTGGTCGCAGTTTTTGTCACTGTTTTTTATCAACTAATTCGTTTTAAAAAGTACCCATGTGTTCACAATGTAGTTGTACTACCAGCAAGCTTCTGTAAAATGTACTTAAAAAACTACTACTACTACTATTAACTCAATTATCTCTAATCTCTTCCTATGCATCCATTTTACACGGCCTACCAGGTGTTTTAAGAAGCAGTCATGAATTGCATGGTTATAGTTCAATCAAATACAGGTCAGTGAAAGAGTCTTAAAAATGTCCTTGAAAGCTGTAATGGAAAAGTTGAGACATTTCATACCATTATGTGAATTATAGTGAGTAGTTTGTAGTCACAAACATTAAAAGGCTTTTGCACTTTTATGCCACCCACCTTTAGAATTACAGTAAATCATATACACAGCAACAGAAAGGCAGGTCTGCTTTAAAGAAAGCTATAGTTTAATCCCAATTGGTATTTTGTAGAAAAGGCACGATGTGCAATATACATAATCTTCCGGTCGCTCTGCTTTGTAGGCGACCTAGACATTACCTTGCACTTAACTGTGCATTCATCGGTGCTATGCACTTCATGTCTGTCACACTGCTATAATGTATTTATTTTTATGTGGCAGCCTTTATGTCCAGAGCAAATTTCCCTTGGGACAAATAAAGTAATCTTGAGTCTTGAACCTTGAATCATAAATGTAATGTTTCAGCGAGGACGCCTGCATGTCCTCTTATTTTTCTTCCTACTTGTCCTTCCACATTAATCCCCCGTCCTTTCTTTCACCTCCTCTCCTGACCCCCCAGTTCAACATTTGCTCAGCTAATAAGCATAACATTTCAGCTGAAACCATTTTTTTTCTTGATTTACTACGCACCGTGGCAGCTCTCCAAATTAGAATGTTTATTTATGGCCATCAATATTTAATTGAGTTTACTCTAATCTTGCGTTAGTGGGTCCAGAAGTCTCTGCATGGCTGTTTAAATATTAAAATTAATTGGAGCGGAGATACTGTAAAGAGGCTTGGCTTAATTGTTCTGGGAGAACAGGTAGCTTCTGAAGTCTTGGTATGCAGAAAGCACACACACACACACACACACACACACACACACACACACACACACGTTCACTTACACACATTGTGTGCTTTTAACAAATTAGTTCTTTGAGATTTCCTGTTGAACACACAAACAGGATTTTCGGTCGCTGTGAGGAGTGTTTACTAAGAAAGTTCACTCAGCTGTAGCACAAGCTAACAGGGTTAAAATTATCGGAGTTGTTATTTGAACTTAATACTTATTAAGTTATAAAACGTAATAAGTGATGCATGTAGTGAGTTATCCCACGTTAATTTTAAATGAATTAACTTTACTATACATAATTTTAAATAATAAATAAGGCAGAAATATTATGATCATTGCCAATAAAACCATTAAAGCCTTAATAAACATGGGTTAAAAACTTCCTTACCTTACCTTACTTATCCATACAGAGCGAGTGTAATAAGGTGCATGTTGTGAAGTCTTTGCTGTAAATTACAGGTAGTCCAAACAAACAAAATCCCGAACAGGGAACACTGGGAGAAGCTTAGACAATCAAGGAACCATGGAACGGTTAGAGAAATAAAGAACTTAAAGAGAAATGGAAAATAAACAGAATACATAACCACAGAACTTAAACAATATTTAAAAACTACAACAGTACAACCTGAAAAAGGAAAATAAGGAACACAAAGACTAAATATGGAAGAGCAGGCATGATGACGAAACACAGGTGACTACTAACTTATCAGGGTGGAACAGGTAATCAAAGTAGGCAGGAAACACAAAGACAAGAAGTAAAGTAACACAAGAAATACAAGGTAGTACAAAACCATAAACCCAAAACCTTGATGTAGTATGAAGGAGGAAAGGGGTAAGCCAGGGGACCACGAGTGCTCCATAGCTTCGACCTTGTGTCTATTATTGTCACCATGGCAACAAAACACCCTAATCTTAAAGAAGTAATAATTTTAACCCAACCATGATGTTTTTCTAATCTTAACTAGCAGCTTATTTTCACCCAAACCATGATCTTTCTCCAGGACGTCACTACACTGACCAGTAAAGAAGAACAAGAACAAGAACAAGAACAAGAACAAGAACAAGAACAAGACCAAGTAGATTAACTTTACTGATTTATTGATACCTCGAGGGGAAATTTTACAGATATAAATCCAAAATACAACCACACATGCATGAGCTGGCACCTCTCCAGTTACTACACTATGGTACATGTTGGACTTGGCCAGCCTCTGGTTCCCAAGCAAAGTCCCTGTGGACTAAGCTCAAATCAAACAACCATGAAGAAACATGTTAGTTTATTAAGTTTAGAGGCAGTAGGTGGATTTTGTTCCCTAGCTGACTGATGATTGTGTCATTACGTTTGTTTTTTGTTAGGTTGGGCAGATGTATACACCAGTAAATGTGTGTATTATGTGTTTGGCCAACAACACATCATATACATTTATTTCGTAGTGTACATGTCAGGCCAGTATTCTACAGTATGTGGTTGGTTCTGTTTAATTTGAATCAGTTTGATTTCTTTTGATTTGATGTGAAGACTCAATACACTGATTTGACACAGTGTGGTTAAGATTGGCTTTGGTGTGCCTCACTTTGGTTGTCTTTGACTGAGTTTATGTGGATATGATGATTAAGTTTGGTTTGGTTGGCTGAGGTATGAAAACACGTCTGCAAAGCAGCAGAGAGCTTGTGTCAGGCCTCAGGTTATGCTGTTGAGGTGATTTAAATAACACTGTCTGTCTCTCATTTCATTAATACACTTTCCCTCTCTCACAGAGCCTCGGGGCATACAGCTAGAGCAGCGACTGAATGAAATTCTGTTTTTCAAAATGAGCAGCATACTCGAAAGCGATGGTAATCTCAGATGTAGAAATTGGAAAAGTCAGCACAGCAAATGCATCAGCAGCTTTCCTCCAGACAAACATGCAATATTGATTCTCTTTCGGAACAGGTCATATTTTATGTATTTGTTTTAAAGATTTTGATATTGTGCTCTACTGCTCCTCAGGTTTGGGAGAGAGGAGTTTTGACTGTAAATTAACATTAATGATGACTGAAGCTGGCGTACACTCACTGCCTGGTCACCTCAGAAACGTGGTCATTTAATCTTAATTGATGTATGTGTGTGTGTGTGTGTGTGTGTGTGTGTGTGTGTGTGATGAAGGCTGCCTACAAACGACTGTGTGGTGTTTCCCATGTTCCCATTTGACCTTACAGTGTGTCTGCCAGTATGAATAATGTCCTCTAACACCAGCCTAGTTAAGCACACTTCTCACCTATCTCTGTAAATAATAACATCTACATTTTCCTCCCGTAGTTAATATTTAAATCTGCAGAAAATCCAAATAGATGCATCAACTCATTTGCACTCAGATACTATGAAGCTGATTATTTACCATAATGGCTTACAAGTAAATAACAAATAAACAAAGGGCAAGGGCAGAGTGAGGCAGAAAAAATAGCCTCTAATATTATTTCTGTAATGCAGCGTGGCTAACAGTCACTCTTCCAGCCAATTCAGCTGACAATGAATTGTCAAATGGCGCTGACATCAAGAAGACAGATACCTTCATAAAAACTGCCTTCGGTGCCACATAAACAGCAGCGAGAAATGAACTTGAGTTTGAATTGCAAAGGACTGCGATGTGAGGTCTGTGATCATTAACCCACTGAGGAGGCAGAGGAGGAGAACGAGGATGGATGGATGGATGGATGGATGGATGGATGCGCTGCTTCTGTGCCTCCAGACCTGCTCTGAACTGTCCACATGGCTCATGAAAGTACTTTGCATCTCTCCAGATGTTTCTGCATGCATATTAGATGACCATGAAAACATTTGCAGAGCTGCCAGTTTGGTTGCTCTCTGCACTGCCCTATGGGTTAATCCACGCTGACTTTCATGACTTAATCAGCTACGTCAAAACAACACAGTTATCCTCTTGGGCCGCTGCCTCCCTCAAGTTTTAAATAATAAAAATGATTTGTTGTCCACCTGCTTAGGAGAAATAGCATCAGCTAACCTTAAAAAATGACTTATTGCAGGAAATGTAATTATGGCACTTTCTGAAGCTTGTCCCTTGCTGACGAAGTGGAAAAAAAGTGTTCATAAACAGAACACTCTACATTTTCAAGTGTTGAATACTTAAGTGTTGAATGGTGACGTTCAGGTGCTGAAGGGTATGATTCCTTTTGGAAATGAACTCTTCATTTGAATTCCACACGCTTTTACCTCGGTGAATAGAAACCAATAAAAAGGCACTCCAGCTGCTCCTGAACTACAGTAATGACAAGGAACAAAAAATAGTTCTTCTACCTTTTCTGCAGCCAATGTCAGCCAAAATCATTCACAGGCATTACACACCAGTAAGACTTCATAAGATCGGTTTTAGACAGAACAACTTGTGGTAGAAGAGTCACCTTCATACACTCATTTTAAGAAGTTTCCTTCTTTCTGAAAAGAGGTTCTTTGAAAACTGGAAGAATGGCTTGAAACACACTAACCCATATCTCCCCAACGTCTATCTATACTGAAAGACAGATCAGAGTTACCATCAGGAATATCTAAAGCATAATGTGGCTTCATCAGTGAAAGATTCAGACGTAACTGTGTTAAGCTGATGGCTGATGTTTCCTTTGAATTGATGATAGCGAGATTAAATGATAACAAAGGAAAATTTGACCAAGTCTAGGGGCGTTTTTGAATTATATAAATGATGGAAATAGGTGCCTTTACCTTGTAAGAGGAGAAACATCCTTGATAGTCATGGATATACAATATAGGATACAGCACTTGGTGTCAAATATATATATATTTTGTTGTTCACCTCCAAAGCTGCAAAGAGGATGCAAACATGAAATAAACATTTGTGTGACACTTTGCATTGGTTTTAGTGGTAACACAAGGTTATATGGGAGCAAATGGTAAAGGGAAATCAATGTGATAATAAATCTGGCTCAGACTAACATTTCGATGCAGGTTTTAGTAACAAAAGACCAAGAAAAAGGGGATGATCTGTGAGGGATGGAAATGGAGATGGAAAAAAAGGCATGTTGAGATTTAGGTAAGAAGGGGAAGGTGATGGAAGCGACGTGTGAGAGTTGTTGTGCTTCAAATTAGATAGCACATTGCTGCAACGGCTGAAGAATTTTATTAAGATTCTTTATATCTTCTGCCTTAAGCTGCCCCGATCAGCATAATCCCTGTCCAAACAAGAGATAATGAATCTTCTCTTTTAGTATTGGGTTAGATAGAGGAAAGCATGATGCCAGTGAAGGGAGGGAGAAGTGCACAAATTATTGGATTTAGATTAGGAGGGGGCTGTTTTAATGGGTTTGAAGTAATACCACAACGCTAATGAAAAGTTGCCTCGGGCCTACATGATTGGGTGGAGAAGTGTGTGTATGTGTGTGTGTGTGAGAGAGAGAGAGAGGAAAAAGCAGATTGGCCGATAAGCCGTGCTTAACATAGCTCACTGAAAACGCCCAGCCATTGTGAGAGCGGATGTTATTGTCTTCTGTTGTTTTTTTTAAGTCATTCTTTTAAGTCGTGTCCATATGTTGCTGTTTATTTTTAGCATTTATTCATGATTACTTGTTACGTAATGACATGGGTGTTCATTGACCGCTCATACGGAGTCTGTCTTGACTCTGTCCGACAAACAGACTGTTAAAGTTTGCTTATCTATGTATATATTCAGTCTTTAATTTGCATGCTTTCCTTACGTTTACTCAAAGGGCACTCAAAGAAGGAGTAAAGTGTAACACATTTAATTAAAGTCTTTTATGTTTGGTGGTTTATCTGCACTGACAGGGCTGCATCTCATCAAATTTCTAATGACCTTGGAAACACTTTTGATCTTGTTCAGCTCAGTAAATGCAAATATTTCTCGCCTTTCTAAAACATGCATTGTTGTGTTGTTATTACAGCAGCCATTTCTCCACTTATAAAATATCAGATAAAGCTACAGAGGCCATCCCTGCAGGTTACCAGCTAATTTAATCACCCAAATATAGGATGGAGTGTCTAACAACAAAAAGAAACTTTTGTCACGACCTGTTTAGATGTCTTTGTTGCTAAACTTGGGGATTGCATATAATATAGACTTCACCCAAAAAACGTGTTACTGTACTGAGAGCAGGTACACTCTTGTAAAGGATTATATATATATATATAAAGAAAAAAGAATGTGAACAAGGTTGACTCATCCTTTTAAATCAAGCTCGCCCTCGTCTTCATAATGTAAAATCAGCCAACCTTGGTCTCTAAAGACCAGTTTACATGCACATGCACTCGTTGCTACTCTTTTAAGCAGAGCACTGCCAATTAATCAAAGCAGAAATATCTCAACCATGGCATTATAATGAGTAAGAGCAGACAGTAAAGACACATTTAAAGACGTTCTTATGTCTGTCATCGCCCCGCCCCCCCATATTCCACTAGATGAAGTAATGTACTGAAGGCCGTGAAAGAGACAGAAGAGAGAGCTGCTGTACAGGTTGATATGAAAAAGAGTTGGATAGACAGAGACAGAGACAGAGACAGAGACAGAGACAGGCAGATGCAGACTGTGATTAGGGCAGACATGTACAAGGTCCTCTGTGGCCCTTACACCCAAACGTACCTCCAACAATCACAACACTAAGAGAAAAATTGTTTTCCAACTCACCTGTGCTGGATGTCAGTCGGGAGCTCTGTCTTAAAAAAGAGCTGTAATGTTTTTTTTTTCCCCTACAAAATAAATGAAGTTAAAAAGGCAACACTCCAGTAGTAAAGAAAAAGGTGAAAGAGTCGCCCCATGTCTTCAACGTTCTTGTTTATTTCCAACTAACGGATGGACAAATCTGCTGACGCATTTCAGCATGAAGTGGTGCTGAAGTGATTGGTTGCAAAAAGGCCAGAAATTTGCTGGCTGCTGCTTCTCGAGTTGTTTTTCTCAGTTTGATAATATTATACATTACTTCTCCTTGAATTTTGGACAGTTGGGTAAAGATATTTAGCAATCTGAAGATGTGGCCTTGGGGCTCTGGTGAATTATGACAGAGATTTTCCACTATTGTCTGACATTAATAGACTAATAAATGATCAAAACATTAATAAACAAAGTGAAAGATAAAGAAAATAGTTGTTAGTTGCAGTGTCATGGTGAATCCTCCAATGGAAAATACCTGCATCTCTGAAAAGAGAGACAAGGCCAACACCTAAAACAAGTCTCTGTTCCAAATCTCACCTTCTTGCTCACTATAAACTGTGAAGTGTCTATTGCATATGGAATAGTGAATGATTTCAGATACAGCCCATGTCTTATTCTTCCTTTCTCTCTGTCTTGCCTCCGTCAGCACTCATCCTTCACCTCTGCATATGTACATCATCTCCCATATCTTCTGCTGCCACTGCTACATAAGTGACTGCATCGTTTCAATGCCTTTATCTCCCTCAGCTGAAAGTCTCCCAGATGTCACAGGCATGTAATGCAGTCGCTTGCACGGAGACATCATTAGTTACTAAAACATCAAAACAAAATCACATAGTACCTTCTAATACCGAGACAGCGAGAGGTAAGGAGCTCCAAATTCTCTCATTTTGCTAATTAGTCCACAATTATTTCTCCCTCCTGCGCCAATTACAGCTATATTGATGAAGACCCCAGATGTGCCATCCTAATAACAAATAGGATGATATTAAAGCTTTCCACATGCTCACTGGATCGTGGTCTCACCTGTGAGAGAGCGGTGTGTAACAGTGACAGTCTGGTTCTACGTTACGCCAGGCTGGGAAATTGATGTGGCTGTCAGCTTCAATTAGAGATGTAATGTCTTGGATCAGAGGAGCGGAATGGAAAGAAAAGGAGGAACAGGGGTCATAGAGATTGTGCACTATAGTGACCCGGGCTGAAGGGCAGTAGCTGAGCAGGGAGGGAAAGGCCAGAGGGTGGGAGCTGGTGTGAGGAGGTCAGGAGAGAAGCTGGGGATGAGTGGTGGTTACAGATAAAAATAGCAAAACTGAGGCTAGTGAAGAGAGAAGGGGTTGAAACTACAGCGGTTCACATGCACGTCCTGTTGGGGATGATCTGTCACAGAAACACATTTGACAATCGATCTTCGTGCTCCTCTGATGCATGAAAAGCCAAAACTGAAACCTTCCAAAAAGGTTCAGCCTCTTCGACTTCTTTTGAAAGAAGCACAAACATGTGCAACAGATCTGTGCGACTGCACTCTTGTTTCCATCCATCTGTGTTCTGAGGGGAAATATTGCAAAAACAAAAAGGTAGAAGTTCAAAGCTATGACAGTATAAAGAATGGACAGAGCATAAGTGAGGTCACCCGTAGGTCTCCAAAGTGCTGTTTTGAAGCCAAAAATACCATGTTGGATGTACTGCTTATTCCGCCTCTCAGTTAGTCTAAATACATGGACCTGAAGCATGCTCGAATGAGCCATCTGTAACAGCACATACCTGTCAATCACGCGTCATTGCTGTTAATTATGCATAACTTAGTCTTAGTCTTAATAACATTTCAACGGGTGAGTAAAAAATAAATAAATTCACTCCCCTCACAGTTGTCACTAATGGTGAAATTAGCTATAGAGAGCAAAAGCGTTGTCTGTCCAGGCTGTAAATATGTTTATTTCTCCTTAAAGTGAAGCACTCAGGAAAAAGAAGGAAATTTTGACATTTACAGTTCCAAACTCAGTCTGCTGATAAAGACCATGTGATATTTAAAAATTAAATAAAGAAAAGAAAAAGAAGAAGCTCCATAACACTGACTAAATGGACTTTGAAGAGAGATTGTTTTGTCAGTTCAAGCCCGGTTGAGGTCTAAAAGTTGGCGTATCTCAAAAGAAAAGATGATGGAAATATATATATATTTTTTTCAAATAAACCTTTTACTGTAAACAACATTCATGTCATCCCGCCACTCACTCTTAATCTAAGAGAAAAATTTCCCCTTACATTAAGAAACTGTGGTCCACACTCTCTATCACCATAGTAACAAATAATATGTTATGGTTATTAGAGAAATACAAAAGTCGTCTGAGGTGCGGAGCAGCACAGAAATGCTGCGATGTATCAGAGTTATTGGCCCTTAATGAATTCTCGTCACATCCTGTTTCGGTAAAATGTCAGTAATCCATTTAAAATTTGCAGCAGTTTATTAGAATCATGGCTACTGACAACTTGACAGAGAACATGACAAATACATGTACAGAAATGTGCCGAGGAACACACTCACTAAATCTCTGTTTCATTGTGTGTGTGTGCTGATGAGTCGCCTGCCGGGCAAGTGTGTTGAGATTTAGTGTGGATGCAGATCTGACAAGACAGATTAATCTGAGGGGGGAAAAAGAGAAGAGGACCAAAAAAAAACAAAAAAAACTGTCCTTTCTAATGTTTACACCCGCGTGTGCCCAGATTAATTACAGACACACACAGGAAATACACATCCAGGGACAATGTAGTCATTTATCTCCCTGTACACACACACACACATGTACACACATAAAGACACACAAACACATTCAAGAAAAGATAGCACCATGCTAATGTGACATCTCTTCGTGCCTGTGGGATGTGGATGAGATTATGTCTGTGTGTGTGTGTGTGTGAGTGTGTGTGTTTGTGTATGGCAGGAAGTTCATTACCGCCTTACTGCTCAGTGTGAGGCCACCCGGCACACAGCAGCTCGCCAGGACCTGAACAGCGTGCTGGGAGCTCAGCCTGAGGGCAAACACACCCAGTTTGGAGGCACATTCTTATCGGCAAACATAATACACAAACATGTAAGCAAATAAAACAATCCCAGAATAACCTACACCTGCTGTTTTCCACTATGTGTCTGTATACATTATTAATGCCCTGTGTATTATTAAATATCTCCGCTCTGCGCAGGTACACCTACGGACAAATGGTTTTGTTTAAATGAGTTGAAAGTTCAAACAGCTTTGTTTTATAATTATTAAAACTGTAAATCTACTTCTGAAACATGCTGCTTAATGAGAGCATCTCCACACCATCTTAATCATGCACATAAGGGAAAGTGAAACTAATAAAAATCTCATGAGTTGAGTCCACACGTTATAACTCCATCTTCCTGTTGGAGCTTTATTATTTTCTGACTTTGAAGTGAAAAAGAATGAATAAAGTGGGAGAAAAAAAAAAACACCTCCTATATTTGAATTGGCTCAATTTATCTGTATAGTCGAGGCAGTGCTCTCAGATTATGTGGTGTTGGAGAGCTCTACTCCACTGGAGTCAGGCTGAGGTGTGTGTGTGTGTGTGATTGAGTGCTGGGCCAGAGTGCAGCGAGACACAGGTGTATTAAATTGGGTCAGCGTTTTCATTTCCCAGGGTGAACACACACACACAGAGACACACACTAACAGAATTGTGCTATTTCAAAGTGGACCCCGGTATAAATACACCTGCACATGCAATGCATAAGAATACACACATATACACACATATTGTATGCAAGCATGCACGCACACATGCACAAGCTTCCCAAATAAGTAGGATTAGGAGATTCTCAGACACAAGAAAATTGAGGGAAGCTGTTTTCCATGGCTGCTTTTGTGACTTTGTGATTGTGTTTATTTATGTTTCTGGAAATATTGTTTACACCACTTCCATGTCCAGGGTTCAAACCACAAGGGAGCCAGGTCAGAGGACGGTCAACTCCCTTCAAAGAGCATCGAGCTTCCATGAAAATAAAGCCTGAACTTTGTGTTCTTTTGTGTGTCTGGCTTTGGGGTGGCCACCTTTCCTGATGTTCACCGTCACTTCATCACTGAAGTCTATTTTGACATCATGAAAGCTGTTCTGTTACAGCAACAACAACAACAACAGCAAAAGAAGCTTAACAAAAAAAGGCACAAAAGACACAATGAAGAATACATCAGCAGGGATGAAAAGCAGGGCAGAACAAGGCTGAATGCTCCGAGACAGACAGGACTCAAACCTGTCTGCTACATCAGTGCTTCTCAACCCTTTAGAGTCACGACCCCCCTCAGAATAGTCAGGTTTTTCCTGACTACTGAATAACGACACCTTTACCTTCAACATGAATGCTTTAGGGCTAAAACACAATACACTCTGATGTTTCTGAGGTAACTGACCTCTTAACATGTATACGAACAGAATATACAGCCCAACTTATATTTAAAATAATGAATTCAGGTTTAAATGAACATAAAGCACAGCTCCTGCTTGTCAGATGGTAATTTTATACACTGTGTCAGTGTGTGATGACGCAGCAGAAATTTCTAGGCTTTGCTAATTAAACATTAACTTAGAGACAGAAGACTGGTTTTGTTGTTGGGCTTTTATCGCTTTTCTTCAGCTTCCAACTGAATAATGTTGTAAAGTTTAACTTCCTGAAAACATGGCAGTACTTTGAATCCGCTGCTGCCTTTAAATTAGAATTTACTGTGTTTACGAGAAGAGTCCATATAAACTTGAGGTTTTCACAACCACTGACATGGAAGCTGTCTGACATGTTGCAAGCAAGCTCAATGCACCATGATACCTGCCACCATACTAATTATTTGAAGCTATAAAAAACACATACAGACCATTATGCCTCTTCACAGCAGCTGTCGTAGTTGAAACAGAGGTGTAGCTAATTAATGAAGTTAATAATATGCATTCAGTTTAATTGTTCCTGTTGGAGGGTCCTGGTAATGCGCATGCAGGTTCACTTGCTTACTGGGACACTAAAATGATCATTATGGTGTGTTTACACAGAAAGTAGGTGAATTTTCCGTGTGATGATATTACATAAGTCAATGGAAAGACGCAAATAGATGTAAATTGGACCGGGAGCAGAGGGACAGAGCTGAGAGTCGGGAAGCTCTGACGGCGAGCAAGAGCTTCTGGAGGAATAAGACCCACACGGTCACACGTGAATCTGCTGTGATTTCAACTTTTTGGGATCAAAAAGTGGCTTAATCTTGATTTCCAATGTAGTTCCTAAAATATGTTACCTGTTGCCAGCTTTTGGTTTTAAACTTTAAAGTTAACATAGCCCTGATCGTTCCAAAATCCTTCACAGAACATTTTAAAAGCTGTCTTGCAGACAGACCTGGTATGAGTTTAGACGTTTTAGAAATCAGCATCATGATATAGTTATTTTCCTTTTGAAATCACAGAAAAAAATCTAAACTCACGCAAGAAAACACAAATGATCCCATGAGTGAACTTGAGTAACTTGAAACTAAAATTTGCTTCTCTTTCTGTGTGACCACGCCACTGTTGTTAGCCACGCCAGTGCTTTGTCTGCTATGGCAACTGTCAGAAAGACTGCTGTGAACACTGGGTGAAGGCTGGGTGGAGCTGAGTATTAAAACATCTACTGTAGATGGTGGGGCGGTGTTTCCCCCATGTAATTCCCCATCTCTCTCTCTCCCCACATTCCTGTCACTCTTCAGCTGTTTCTATCAAAATAAAGCTTGAAACATCTAGATGGTGAAAACATCTGAACATTAGTCCAATTTAATCCCAGTCTCTCGATATATTACAACTCCAAACTCTCCTAAATGCTGAAAGTTGATTTTTGAACTTACATATGGGGATTTGGGGAATAAACACTATGTTATCTTGTAATTCAGGGCATTTAGTACAAGCCAACATCATAGCATCACTAAATCTTCTCTCTCATGCTATTAAATGGGATAAACTGATAGAATACAGTCTATGTTTCTCTTTAGTGTCATTTCAAAGTGCAATAAGAGGCAAAATCCTAATAATGTGATAATAAATTAAAGTAATTAAAGTATTAAGTTAAATAATGCTGCTAAATACAAAATTAGAGAGAAGCTGGGTTTGTCATCTCTAATACAGATGGAAATGTTCTTGGATCTAGCCTGAAAACGTAAGAAGTGCATCTGTCAACGTTCAGTCGTGGTGGTTGCCTCTTGTGAACAGCTCCAGATGGGGAGTAATTTTGTGTGATGAAAGGGAAGAGCTTTTGGACTGAAAGGCATTTCACCTGCTGACACTTAAGCTGACTCCGATTTTTATTATCTCAGACTGATGATGTCGGTTGGTTCGCTGTGTTATTTCCTGGACCACAAGCACGACTTATATGTTTACAGTGAATTCAATTGGAGATGAATGCAGCATGGAGCGTCACATTTTTTTAAAGTTTTTTTTTTAGTTATTGAACAACTGTTGTGAGTGGGAAGGCATGCAAGGCAGTGAGCACAAAAAGAGACAAACACGCACACACACACACACACACACACACAGACACTCACACACCTGTTAGACGTTCTCTGTCAGCATTAGATGACACAGCAGGCCTGCAGTATCCACACCTGTCTAGGTCACTCAATATAAAAACAGCGCGAAAGCCTGGAAGACAGGCGAGGAAGATTCATTGTTTTGTCCGAGCTGGTGGGACGTGACTGATGGGCTTTCACTCCTTACGGCGATGACATGACGAACCAGGGAAATGTCAACTGACCTGTCCGATTAGACGTGGTAAAAATGTTTACAGAGGGAGTAAGAGTTTTCTAAAATAGGAGCTCATACACCAACCCTGACACGCAGCTATAAAAGAGAAGCAGGAAAGCTTCTCGATGGCTTTTCTTGAAAAGACAGATACTCTTTAAAGGATGTAATCACCTGTGCTTAAAAAAAAAGAACCCCCAAATGACTTATTCCTGAAGGACAAATACCCTCTTCTAGCCACAACATAAAAAAGACTGCTGCTCTTCCTTCTGCCGTCTCTCTGTCTCATCCTCCCGTTCAATCTAACACACACACACACACACACACACTCTCACACAATCAAGTGCAAACACACAAAATCCAGCTGCTAGACTGTGTCACTCGGCACAGGTGCCCAAAGAACTATAGAGTTTCATTCATCAATCTAAACTTGAAACCTGCAACAACTGTGCACTCTAAAACAACTTACTCACACATGCACACACAGGCAGCAACACACACACACACACACACACACACACATACAGAGAAACAGCTGCACTCTGATGAATGCCCTATATTCATTCCACAGGAAGCTGGTTCATCTGTCACTACTGATGCAACCCTTCCACTCTACTCCTTCAAAAACACACACATGCACACACACACACATGCACACACACACACACACAAACCCCCAGTTCTCTTTCTCTGATTAGTCTCCCAGCTGGTCTCTGCGACAAATGCTCCTTTGATGCATCTTCCCGGAGGCCAAAGCCACCATCAGCACCCTCCACCGCCTCCTCCCTTTCTACTTCTCCGCTCTTTCTCTCGCTCTCCCTGTTTCCTGCATGACATTAAAGTCACTTCCAGCAGCCCCCTCGTGAACCGTTACTCCCCACTGTCCCATTCAGCAGCAGCAGCAGCATCAGCAGCTCTGTCCTCCAGCAAGAGGGTGAAGAGAAAACGAAGAAGCAGAGAGAGGAAAGAGAGAGAGAGTGGAAGATTTGTCCCTGTCGTTTGGATTTTTTTTCCTGCAGAGTTGCCTGTTTGGGGCGTAATGAGACGTCCACTTTAAAGCCCTTTGTTTTTATGACTGCATCATATAAAGGAGTGGGAATCCGATTGCGACTGTACATCTGCACAGCTCTGCTTTCACAGCGTGACAACAGCTGGCTCACTTCACCTCCTCACAGGTCATAAGTCATCGGGAAGCCCATTGGAGTTGCACAGTGGTGTAAATTGGGAACAAAGCGCAGTACTGACTCATCAGTTTGACAAGGAAGAAAGAGATAATCACGCACTCGAGCTGCAGGTTGCCATTACTTTCGTTGCAGGATTAAGGATGCTGTTGCTTCTGTAGGCACATTTACATACATCCGGCTCCCCGAGTAACCCAGAGCAGATGATGTGTTTGATAATCAGGGTGAATGTCTGGGAGGATGCGTGGTAGCCTACAGCAAACATCTCATACTGACACCATGAAATAAGATGAAAAATGGAGTGCGGTTTGTTTTCATGGATTTAATTTATGCTTCTGCTTTTAGCATTGATATAGTGTTGATGTGACAGCAGCACATTAGCTGCACTGCAGCATTTCTAATTGTGAGAAAACTGACATGATACTATCTGGGTATTAATCTTTGACCACATCTATGGATTCATATGTTTTTCTCATTGTTTTTGGGTCCCACAGAATTCCCTGCTGTATGTGTTAACATAACTGCAATACAAAAATAACCTTTAAAACATTTTTTTAAATGTTCTTTTGACCTTTTTAAAACCCCAAAAGTCTTACCACAATGTGATCTTACTCACTTGATGATGCTGCCAAAACCCAGAAATGACAATAAAATATTGTTTCGTGTTTTATATGTTACTCTGGCCTGGCGTGTTGTTCGTGTTGTTCCTGCATGTGTTTCTTCTACTTTCCAAAAAAAAAACATGTACAGTATGTTGTCATGATGTACTCCAGATAGACCCCAGGTAGGTCGAACTCCCTGTTGGACCTTTTTGGAGCTATTTAAGATCAATTGGGATTTGTGTTGGGGGGGGGGGCAGTGCTGTGGACACAGTAAACACAGACAGATACACAGACCTGAAATAAAGCATATGGAAACCATTATATTTTGACCCCAAATGAAGTAATGTGCCATTTTCAAACTGTTTATTCACAGTTCTCATTAAAATAGTAAAGTTAGGAAGTGTCAGGGTTGAGTGAAGAACATCAGAGTCTGAGATCAGTTGACTTTTATTATGCTTGTGGAGGCTTGAAACATTGAATTTTAAATGACCTTTAATGAGCACTGGAAGAAAAGTTTTGTCTGATCCACGACATTTAACGATTATAACATTCTCATTCAGTTTGGCATGCAGCATTTAGTGGGTGTTTAACCTCTGTGAGGAGTTCGCTGTGTGCAAAAAAAAAAAGACACGCTCACTGTGTTTTGTCAGCCTTTATTAAAATAGATCCATCTCAAATAGTGTCAGCGTTCAGTTTGCAGTATAAGTGCGAGCGTTTAACCTGATGCCACACTCTTTCACGTCATCCGTCATGCACGGTCGCTGAAGGTGCAAAAAGATTGACTGGACTAGATTGGAGTGAAATGCTGAGGATTTATGTGCTGGTTCTTCCTCAGTTAAAAATGACTTCAGCCAGAAATGAATGTGACCGCTAAATACTATCTCCGGAGAGCTATGACCCTCGCAAAAGGTCAACATTTTAACCAACAACACACTAAAATCCAAGAGAGGGCTCGATCTCACTAAGCAAGTTATTTTGCCAGTGTTGAACTTTAACATTTTATTTCCTGCAAATGCGGCGCACCTACCTTTAAACGTCAAAAGGCCACGGCAAATCCAAAGAAATGATGTCACCGATAAAGAAGCAGAAGCAAAGGACCAGTCCAGGTAGAGCAGTCAAGGGGAAGCTTGTAAATATGGTTCTTTATTGCACACATGACATTTGTTTTTCCTTTTTTTTTCTTTTTGGTGTGAGCAACAAAAACTGGCATTACATGTTTTACACCCTAATTCTCAGTCTAACCCACTATAAAAACAAGGTAACACAAAACGAAATAAAAGGCTACTTCACATGAAAACTTACAACTCCACAAAAAAAAGAAAAAAAATCTCACAGATTTTAGTGCACCACTATATGGATGAGGAACTTACAGTATATACCATACTAGTATAATTTTAGGAAGAAAAACGTATACTTTATCACAGTCAAAAAAATAAAGAAAAAAGAAGAAAATCCAGTGGGGCTAAAATTTTTCTCATTCTGTATTTTGGTAGCATTTGCCCTTTAACCACCTGAGTGCTACATCGCTGAGACCAATACTGATTGGTTATCCTGCCGTTTAACTCATTGTAGGAATGTTTGTTAAACAGAACAGAGGAAAAATAAAAAGATTGACAGGTGAAAAGTAGTTAGTTAGTAGATAAATACACTGAATGCCCTGCGACAGATTTGGAAAGGCGCTGAGAACTCGGCCAGAGACGGCAGCAGTATGCAAAACAGACGTTACCTGCATACTGTGGTCCAATCAGAAGTTCTCAGTTCATGAAATTCAAAACCATTAAACCAAAGTTTAATGGTGGGAAACGTCTGTGACCAAATTCCCAAATTTTGGTCAAACTTTCCCTGTTTCTTTATTTTATATACCAAAAAAAAAAAGAAGAACAAGCGTGGGCATTTAGTTTTTTTTTGTGCTCAACAAAAAAGCTTTTGGCGAGATAAAGGGAGGCAGAAAATTGGCACTTGAATGATAAAGTAGAAAAATATATAATTTCCCAATCTCTTGGAAAAAAGGCACTTCTTTTTTTTTTTTTTAACCACTCACAGATGTAATATTTTAGGCAGTGTTTGTAATACATTGTGCTGTGGAAAATAACTTGCCACTTAATGTCTTTTTCCATCAGCTTGGTGGTTGAGGCAAGCCACTGAAAACCTCTCTGACATCTAAAAGGCGAGACTAATGGACGGATTTTTAGCTCAAATTGCTCATTACAGCACAAAAGGAGCCAATCAGAAACATTAAAAGGCCGAACCTACATTAAATAGAAATAGCTTATGGCACACAACAGCAAATGTGTACAAAAAAAAAGGACGAAAGGAAAGAAAACAATTTAGGCTGGATGCCAGTAATCCAATCTGTCTCTAGTTGCTGGTGTACGAGCAGGTGTTATAGGCGAAAACACCCGTTTTCAGATCAGAGAGACAGAATGTTAATTCCAGACGAGAGAAACGTAAAGTTTGATGTTAGGACACTTTTAATCCTCGTTCTTTGTTTGCTGAGAATTTGCAACGGTTAATGCCAAGTTGCTTTTGTTGTGCAGATTAAAAAATAAAAAAAAAAAAGAGAGAGAGAGGGAGAGGGGGGAGAAAAAAAAAATCTGGAGGCATCACTCAGTGGGTTAAAGTAATAATCAGGATTAATGAAGTTAATCTTCTGCTTGTGTGTCAGTGTCAATACCTTGAATTAGTGAAGGAAGGAAGAAAGCTGAATAGAGGACAAGAGAACTGAATGAACCCAGGGACGAGTGCACTGACACAGTAGTAGAGGGAACACACACTGGCAGTGTTTCAAACAACCCCCCCACCCTCTCCTCAAAAAAACCCCCAAATAAATACTAGCTAGCTGAAAGCCATATCAGCATTTATTTTTATTTGTTTTTTTACACTGGAAGGAATAGTATGGTTGTTTTGATCCCAAAGTACTTCATATTGGCATGGTGTACTGGTGTGTGTCTAAGCATTATGGATGCTCCCAAATGGCCCCAGTATTAGCCATTATATCAATAAGCTGAATGGGGAGAAGTGTTCACCAAACAGACAACAGCTGGTGATAACTGTAATACTGCTATCCAGGCATAACAAGCCATGGAAGCAATGGAGAAAAAAAAAAAACAAAGACCGGGGACAGCTTTAGACTATCACACAACTGTCATCTATAAATTTGAGTGTGTGTTGTAAGTAACTCACAACATCTATGTGCGCTGAGATGACGTGTCCTGCTCTGCATAGTTCACAGTAAAAATCCTTTTGAGATGACTAATATGCAGTATTTTTTGCACAGATTATCCTGCACTAACTAACGGTTAGAGAAAGAGGAAAACAAGAGAGTTTTATCTCCGGGGATTAGGTTTTTAAAGCATTGTGTCAGACAGACAAATCGCCCTTTTTAGATCAAGAGTGTGCTTTTGTTAAAGAGGGAACAGCTCACCCAGAAGTTAACCAGTGACCTCGAGTAATGTGCAGTTTACACCCCCAACCCCCCGACACTGCGGCACTTCCTGTCGTCTCACAGGGAAGGAGGGCGGCGGCGGCGGTGGGGTGGGGGGGTTGGGGTGGGTCAGTGACACAGAAGGACAGGACAACTAACAAGAGAGTTGTCTCTATAACAAGAGACAACGAGACACAGCAGCGGTGTTTGTATTGAGCGGGGAGGGCAAGTATGAAGAGTGTCAGCAGATTTCTCCAGCACAGAGGTGAGAGTGCGTGAGCGGGAGTGAGGAGGGGGGGACGCTTATCAACTCGTGCAGTTTCCAGTTAGGTTGTGTGTGTGTGTGTGTGTGTGTGTGCGTTGAGTGTTTGCATGTAGAGCATATGTGCACAGTTTGGCTAGTGTGAGTGTGTTGTGTGTTTTATGTGGTGTGCGTGTCAGTCAGTCAGTCAAGTGTAAGTGGTGGCCAGACACCAGTTTTAATTGTGTTAGTCCGTGAACCAGACCAAGGTAATACATTCATGAAACTGGTTAAAAACACAAGACAAAATATCAGCAAGTTAGTAAAATTCTTACTAAGAATGTTTTATTAAAATAAATGCCAAGAGGTTAATAAGAAAAATAACAGCATAACACCATGAAAACTAAATGCAAGCATGTAAAAATACTTATGACAAGAAAACTAATAAAGTAGCTAATGAGTTAAACAAGCTGGGAATTGGCAAGAAAACAAAACAAAATATAACAGGGAAAAAAGGCAACACTCCCCACAAGAGACAGTTTTCTAGATGTAAAAGAGAAGGGGGGATGGAGGGAGGGGGGGGGGAAGAGAGGGCAGTTTAGGGGGGAAAGAAAGTTGCAGTGGGTTTCATAAAAAAAAAAAAAAGCACTCAGAAACATGATTAATATACATATAAAATGAGATTAGAAAAATACATTATAAACCTGTAACAATGGCTGTTAATTACATTATCATACATGTAGTAGGCAGGCCAGAGAGAATACGGTAGGTATAGAGTTAACCTTTCACCTGATGGACTTATCCAGCCTTTCACAATGACACAGCAAGTTGTAACATTGCAGAGGGAATTTTCTTAATACTGTCAAATGCTGAATAGCCATCTCTTGCTCCACTTTAATATTGCATTTCAATTTAAAATAATAACACTGAAAAAGAAAAATTCATTGACCTTTCGGTGTAACAGCGTGATGAAAAGAGCTATGAATAGAAAAAACAAACTGCCAAGGGGAATATCGGGGTCTATGAATTCCTCGGTTTGATATTATGAGTTTATTTCACCTTCCAGCAATAAACTGTCAGTTGTTTCAATAACTGAAAACTATTTGGCTGTGAAATAGAGTTGCTTGTTTCATTATCCAGCATTTCATTTGTCCATTATAAATCTCGTGATTGTATCGATAGTTTGCTGTCAAATTGACACAGAGAGACATGGACTGGATGTTTTCAGTTTGCAGCTGTTGAAACAAACAAACAAAAAAAAACTAGCAGACCAACAGGGATGACTCCCCCTACTTTTTATTTATTTTTTTTAAATCCCTTCCCTTGAATGTTATGTATTTTTCTTAGCTCATGATCAAAACATGTTCTGGCAGACTACTGCGTTGCTATTGGCAGTTCAATTTGTTCTAGGAAGTTAGTCACAGTCACCAAAAAAAATAAAAATAAAAATAATAATCAGGACAATATTTCATGATCATTAAAATCTAAATAAAAAGAGAACAAAACCTGCACATACAGCAGAGTAAAGGGCCATCAAGTCAAGGTAAAAGTAAAAATAAAATCAAATAAATTTCAGGAAGACAAAACCATGGCACATATTTTAGCTGGTCAAAACGACTGCTATTCTTTTTGCATAGAATAACTTCGGTAACGCCACGATATGGTGGGAGCTACCCTGCTCAACTATTCAGAGCATGTAACACTAGCCATTCCTCTCTGCGCCATCTTGGTGGGTGCTGGATATTATTGAACACAACTGGAATACTCAGAAAACAGAAACCACTGTTGATAAGGCACTTTGATTTGATCCTTTTAAAACTCTCTAGGAGTCTGTCTCGCTTCTGATCCTCGCTAGCTTCTCAAGGGTTATGACTGTTTTGGTCTTCCTTTCCAATCATATCCAAGGTAACAGCACTTTTTTTTGTTTTCCCCCCTCACCCACTCAGTTTTGTTCTGTTTTCCCCCTTATACTGTTTTAAACCTTTTTTTTTTAGTTTTAGTTTTTTTTCTGATTTTGTAACTGCAAGTAAAGTATCAAAAGCTAAAATTGCCAAAAATAGATTTTTCAATTTTTTTCTCTTCTCCAGCACCCTGTAAAATTATCTATGTTTTGTTCTCTTCTGTATTTGTATAATGCAATGACAGATATCTACATTTTTATATATTTATATATATATATATATATACTTATATATATATATATAAGACGTATGTATAAAGCAATTTGAACAGGCAGGCATGGCTTTCACATCCTATTTTTTTCTTGAGAGAGTTGAACAAAGGATTGTGGGCTCAGGAGCTACACTACGATCACAGGGAGGTGTGACACATTGTGGATGCGCTTTGGGATGGTACGTCGTGTTCAAAATATATGTTTCATTGCTGGAAAAAAAAAAGTTTTTTTCTAATTCGCAGGAAGGCTCAGATTATTGCCCACCTGATGTCTCTAGAAAAATTCAAATGGGGTTAAAAATAAAAATACACAAACGAAGCCAAATGTTAAGATGAAAAAAAAAAAGAAAATTAAACAAATAAACACGCTTTTGGCAATGTGGCTGATGGAACAACTCAATATAGAAGCCAGGTATCATGACAAAAGCATTTATGTACAGAACTTCAAAGTGCCCTTCCTGCTAGCAATGCACTGTCATTGAGTAGCATGTTGATTTAGTGTTAATTGTCTGTATTCACCCAGCTCAGACAAAAATAGAGTATTAACGGGTGAAAAAAAATCATTTAACTGTCTGCCTGTATGTTCCAGCTGAAGGCGGGCACCACAAATTCACACCTTTCCAAACTCTAAAAATCACAAAGAGAGCCCTCTATGAGACAGATGCATAATTGCAGAGATATAATTCACTGGAAAACCCTTTGGCTAAATATGCACACTTAATACTTTTTTTTTTTTTTTTTTTTTTTGTCTTTTCGATCACAGCTCAGCTAACTCATCGAGATATTTTTCTAAATACATCAGGCACTGTATAATGGATGTAGTGTGGATGGGGGGGCGTAGCAATGGTCAGCTGCTAATAAGCACTGCCCCAAAGTCCCCGAAGCCTCAGCACACCCTACTTTCATCGTAGTATTAATTAAAAACGCGCGCGCACACACACACGCGCACACACGCACACACACACACAAAGAAACCCATCATCCCAAATAGTGACCTTCCCATCTTGCCCATCATCATTTCTTACTTTCTGCAGCCTGCTTCAAACATCAGATTGCGTTTTTGTTTTCCAGAGATAACCACCCGCCATATTTTGACTAAGTCAATTTAAGCAAAGCTAATTAGTCAAATATGAACAACAGAGAAACCAAAAAAAATCAAGTGGAGAAAATGACTCAAAAGTAAAAAGCAAAAACACACACAAAAAAAGACAGAAGAATAAAAAAAACAAAACACATAAATCATAAAAAGCTCCTTTTGCAATCATTTCAGCCATGCTTTTTTAAAAACAGACAAGAAAAGCTGTTTGGAGGTGCACACCCAGAATGTGTCAGCTCATAGTTACATCTTAGAGCTCAACAACTGCACTACATGTGAAAAATGACAGAAATTAAACAAGTTAATGCGAGTGTATGTTCTCTTTCCTTCTATTTCTTTTTCTCTCCTGTTAGGTGGGTGGGTTGGAACAGGGTGGGAGCAGGTGGAGTGGGGGGGCTCTTACATTTGAGGGAGGTTATGTCATTACTCTGAAACCAAATGGTTTGCGTCAAATAGATATTCAACTTTGATTCATACAAGTGAGGTCACCAAATTAGAGCGATTACAGGAGGGCGGGTGGGCAGGTTGGGGTGGGGGTCTTTATTGCTATATAATTCAGTGCAGATTTATGAGTAATACCACAAACACATCCACCCAGTATATGATTCATGAAGAAAAAGAAAGAGAAAGAATGGGAATTGAACTCAATGAACAGAGGGAAAAAAATGAATATTACACAACTTTGTTGGGCTTTGTTGTGTTTCTGTGAAGATTCTGCGTTGGTTTCTATTTTTTGTCAGAACGTGTTAGGGTAACTGTACGGGCAGGCGCCTCTCTCTCTCTCTCTCTCTCTCTCTCTCACTTGCGTCCGAGAGGCTAGCAAAAGGCAATTACCAGTTAACTGATCAGCAGGCAGGCTTGGGGCGGCTCGTCATTGGGTGAAGAGTTCAGAGGTCAGAAGGTCATATGTTAGTTGCCGGTGGCGGCTAGGTGGTTAGAAACAAAAACAAAACAAACAGAAAAAAAAGATAGAAAGGATATTAGTGTCAGCAAGAAGAGACTGGAATGACATCATTTTAACAATAAAATGAATGCAATCTCTTACGTCGCCTCCCCCACCCTCTCCTAAAATCCCTTGCCAATGTGAAGATGAACCCAGCTAATCTCATTATAAAATCATGACGTTAGTCACATCATGATCCCAACTACTAAAGCCCCCACCCTGAATCAGGTAGCTTGGTGGTTTTAATTTAAGCGCACATTGCCCCCAAACCAAAAAAAAAACAGAAGCAAAGAGAGGTCGAACGGACAAACACAATAAGAGAAAACAAAAATCTAGTGTTTTAGTGTCTGTCAAGTTTGAGTGCAAGTTACAAACAGTGTGATTAGTGGTAAGGAGACTTACAATAACTAATGTTATGTGAGGGGTAACTGTGACTAGTGGCAAATGTGCAATGAATAGATGAATCGATGTTTTCCGATTCTTTCTCTTTATTTAGCAGTATATTTTTATATAATATAAATATACACAAGAACCATAAATACATTTGATATAAAATGCTCAAATATAAAATGACAGTACCTCATGTACAACTGAAATATTAAAAAAATGTATTTTTTAGCTTTAATTCAATCTATTTGCAATACACTGGAGAGAATGCAAGCTACCTCAGCTTATGTCTGTGCGTCTTATCTTCCATAGAAAAATAAAATGCAAAATAAATTTAAATCTCAAGGTGAAATGGTGCCTGGTAGCAGCATGGCTACCTCTGTCTTCTGCCAACTAGGTCTCTCAGATACAGTATAGAAATGCTTCTCCTTTTTTCTTTGCTCCTTATGAGCCGAGGAGATAAATCATGTATGGGAACAAGCCTGCCCCATTTTAGGCTCTAATCTCACATCAGAGGAATGTCATTATACACCTTCAACGCTGCCTGCAAAGTACTACCTGGTCCTGGCTTCACAGCTGCATGAACCAAAAGCTGTCGAGATCACTTTTGCCTGAGCTTTGACATATACACAGTCTACTTATGCTGTATATGTTAAGTACTAAATGTAAACAAAATGTGCAGACCACAAGCAACCATTTAGCTGGTGTGTGGATGTATGGGGTAGGAAAGGTGGTGGAGGGGGGGTAGGGGGAGGAAAACAAAAATATACAATACAGACAATATATAAATTCCCAACTAAGGCATCGAGGCATAATAGGCATAATAATCATTGAAATTCAGTCAATAGTAGAGTGTAGCTGAGAGACTAAACTGACCTCTGTCAGCGGTCACAATCCTTTGGTAAGGATGGACCCGCGTGTCATGCCGTCTCACTTTAGTAGCCATTGCACCTAGATTGTAACAGGTCCACAAGGTTAGAAACCATTCACTTTGAGCAGGGGAAAAACAGTCATCTTTTACAGTAAGAACATTCACATTTTTAACCATTATCATTATAATGTTTGGATAATACAACAATACACAGAATAGCAACATAATACAGATTATAGTACATATACACACACACAACGCATTTCTTTTTTTCTTTACTTTTTTTTTTACGTGTAGAAAAATGCAGTAGAAAAAAAAATAACATTTTTTTTCTTTTTTTTTTGGAGTTTAACTTGGTATTTAAAAATGCATAACTTAAGTAATAAAATTCCACAGTGCTAAGAGTTATATAGAGGACTCTTTGAAAAGGGGACAGGTAAAGGGTACGGGCTCCTGGTCTGTGAGGGGGGGATAATTTCTTCCTCTGGGATCCAGAAGGGGGATTGAGAGAAATTTGTCTCTTTATTTTGAAAGGTGGGGAAATCCAATACAATTCTGATGGTAATTGAATAGTGCCAGACACCACCTGCCTCTCCCTCTCTCTTTCATTTTCTCTTTCCCTCTTTCACCATTTCTCTCCAGGTCAATCTGTTCACTGGCAGCAGAGCCTGTCAAACCCCCCCCACCCCACCCCCTATATTTGTCACAACTGATTTCTTCCTACTGCAGTGCTTGATACTGCCTCGTCTACATGACACAAACGGTTAAGCGTGTCAGTGTATGTTCAAGTATTACAAAAATGAAATGCGTGCAGGAGGTAACAAAAATAAAATCAAGCCCTCCCGGAGGAAGAGGGTGCATGTGAAATAAGTTCTAAAACTCAACAAGGGTTTTGTTCTGGCATTGTCAAGTTAAGAGTGACTACATAGCCACCTACGCTATTCTCAGGAAGCAGATGGCCTGACATTCCCTTATTTTAAGACGAGCCAATGGTGACTAGATACAGTAGCGCGGGCAGCTGAGCCAAGTGCATGAGAGTGAGTGTGTGTGTGTGTGTGAGTGTAAGAGTGAGTGTGTTCCACAGGGCCCTGTGTTGCTGAAGGCACCAATCGATAGTGTGAGTAAATAAAATGCACTAAGCTGGTGTAACCCTGCAAGTTAAAGAGAGAAAAGCCAGTCAGCCTGCCCCTGTCTGTTCTACACATGACTCCCAGAGGCATCTCAAATACACAGGTCAGCTTAAAAAAAAAGGGGAAAAAAAAGAAATCACACTCGTGTCTGCTGCTGTCAGATGATGCCGTGGTCAACATCAGAGAGGTTCTGTGTCAAATTGAAGCTTCTGACAAAGGCCTCTATTGTCTTAATGTGGGGGAAATGGCTTTGCTTTAGTTAACTGCAGCCTCAGTAGAACATATGGTGTTCATAACAGACTATTACATCAATAGATGTTCAGTTGTCTCTTTGGTAGTGTATGCGTTGAGCTTAAAGCACCACTGAGAATGAATATAATATATAGACCCCCATACTGAACTGTGCTCCTGACACAGAAACTGAGGGGAACGTCAGGTATTAGCACAGGGTTCCAGTTCAAGAGGGGTGAAGCTAAGACAATGGAGAGAGAGGAAGGAGAAGAAAAAAGGGAAGACTGGAGGAATTTAATGAACATCCCCAGTGGGAGTGAGAGAGGGACTATCTACAGGCATCAAGGCCTGCCTGCAGAGAACAGCGCAGAGAAATGATTTCAAAAGCTGCAGAAATCCGAGGGGATCTGCCGCCAGACTGAATATGCCTCCAGGCCAGTGCATGAAAGGGTTAGAGAGCAGGCTGCGTGTATGTGAGCGTGTTTCTGTCAGTGTGCCTCATTTCACACTGAGGCAAGCCCTCCTATATAAACCTTGCAGAAAAGAGGCGATGTAAACCTGAGAGCATAACTGTTTGGTGGTGAGAGCGTAACTAATAGACAGTGAAGTAACCTAAGTCTAAATCATAAAGAGAACTTTCCAAGAGCCTAGCCCTCATAAGGTAACTTCTGTCCCCCTTTGCCAGTTTAATACAGTGTCCATATGAGCCACATAGCTGTTCATCCCATTACCAAGAGCTTCACCAGCACATCCACTGTGAGTTTGTCTGTTTTTGATCCTCAGGTGGACACAACATATTTACCTTTCAACAAGTCCTGACTGTGGCTCATGGAAGCCGCGTCCAGCACCCCAATTCCGGGGTAAAACAAGCTGCCCTCCTGTCCAGGCTGGCTAAAGTTGGCCGCTGTACCTGCCGCACCCATGCTTCCCCAGGCTCTCTTACCTAGAACCCCACTGTGCTCGATGGGGTACTCCAGCAGGGAGGTGGGTGCCAGGGTGTATGGGTACTCGTAAGGGGTGGTGTAGATAAGCCCGCCATCCGGTGTGGGAGGCACCAGGGTGGGGGTGCCATTGGGCAGCATGGCAGCCATCTGAGAGGGCCGGATGAGGTTCATGATGGGGGCCCCAGCTGGTGTTGGGGGCCGGAGTGCCGGGGGAGGCAACACCTGACCCGTGGGGGCCGCTATGAGACGGGGGCCTTGAGCGGCCGCTGCCGCCGCTGCAAGAGAGAATGCAAGGGTGGCTGCCATAAGCAAGAGAGCAAAGGACAGGAGTAGAAAGAAAGAAAGAGGACAAAAGATAAAGTATTGTGTGGTTGATCATGATCACAGATGAACAGTAAAGGGTGAAAATACAAAAGGAGGAAAAGGAAGAGGGAACGGGAAGTGGCAGGTAGAGAGGGGAGAGGAGGGGGGAGGAGGCAAAAGGGAAAATTAGTCCATGCAATGATCATGGTGGTGAACCACAAAAGCCACAATCTGTTGCAAAGAAAAGGTCAACATAGCCAAAAATAAAAAAAATTAAAGAAAAAAATAACCCATCACACCAAAACACACGAAGCACAAAATGCTGCCGTCATCCCAATGCATTCAAAGCATACAAATCACCATGGCAGCTCATCTACTGGAAATGGCATAGGTAAGGGTAAAACAACAACAACAAGAACAACAACAACACACACACAAACAACAGAAATGAAGCTGTTGACTACATGTAGAGGAGAAACACTCAATGAGGAGGAAGTTTGGCGTTATTATGAAGATCTTCGAGCACCAATGGGAACATACTCCACTTAAGTTGGATCCCCCAACACAGTCAGCAGTTCATTTAAGTTGGATAACGTACAAAAAAAATAAAAAAATAAAATCATTTTTCAAGTGGTTCAGCATTAGCATGTGCTGTGAGCCGTGCCACACAAGCTCCCCCCCCCCATTGGCAGGTTGATTAAATCAAGCGGTAACTATGGTTAAGTAGTGGGCCAGTTCATCATGGCTACACTTTGAGCAGATGTTAAATAAGGGAAATTAAACAGTGAAATTAATAACATTAAGTTTCAGTTGATTCATTTTAGCCCAAGTATATAAAAGAACCCACTTTATGATCATATATAAAATTCAATTTTGAATGATGATTATGAACATAGCCAAAAGGTCCAGGGAGTAAATGTACAAGCACAAATGCTGGGCTAGTTATGATTTACTATATCCAATTCATACATGTACTTATTCATTTAGAAATGGCATTTGGTGATTAAGGAGCAAAACGCTGTACATGTGCGAGCTAGTGACTGACATGCAAGGTTGAGCAAGTGGAATACGGCGATGTGCTGAAAGAGTCCGCCAACAGCAAGTGATACAGAGTGATCGCATCTGGATTGCAGGAGGGTTGGTGGGGAAGGGGGAGTGGTGGAGGAATGGATGGATGAAGAGGAAAGAAATACGTAGTAGAACAGAATGGAAGTTGTCCTACTCATGGGTGGGTAGGTACACATGAATTGTTTGGAGAGCTTGAGAAGGAGAGAGGTCTGCTAGTGGTCAGAGGTAATATGACGGTATGTACACAGGATATCTATACTGCACAGTCATTTAATGAACAGTATTAATGAGAAATACACCAAAAAAAAGTTAGTCTATAATCTATGGAGTTAAAGGATTAGTTATGTACGGTGCAAAATAAATGGATTGTGTTAAAATTGTGGATGTGCGTGTGTGTGTTCATGGCAGCTCACATACGTGTTTTGATATTGTTGTCTCTGTATGTCCCGTTGAGAATCGCTAGCTCCATCAGCTGCATCTTCTTCAAATTATCTTCTCCCTCCGCCTGTGAAAAACAAAAACAATACTTTAATGTCCATTCTCAATAAGACACCACTTGCTAACACCACACAGGATGAAGCCCAATTACAGGCAGATTAGAACGATACACAAGGCGACCATTTCGCCTAACAACATGCCTGGGTGTTGTTAAAAAAAAAAAAAAAAAAAAACTACAACAGGGCTGCTAAATCTTTTAGACACTACGTGTCATCTGTTCTCCGCAAGCGCTGGCTGGATTGGGTCTAGGGAAGCAGAGATGGAGATAAGCTAAAATGCTGTTGTCATGGCAGAGTGCCTTGTTGTTACTAAAATGCTGACAGAGACATTAAGTGTGGGAATGCATATTCATAATCCATATCAGAATGATAATTACTGTAATTTTCTTTGCTCCCTTGTGCGCAATCAAATGCGCAATAACCGCCCTGGCTAATGTCAGTCCTGTCAATTAATGTTTGGATAAATAAATACAAAAGCCGCAGCCACTGTCATTATCGCCAAATTAGGGGACTGAAATTATTCATGGAAAGCAATTAAGATAGCACCCCTCCTCCCACTCACACCCATCCATTCCTCCCCTCTTTTCCTTTCTGCACCCTCCTCCCGCCCCCTCCACGTACACCCTCCCCCGAACTCCATTTCCCCTGAAGCTACCGAGCACTCAATAACCATGACAACACAAAAGGCCCTGTGATTTTCCAGGTTGTACATCATAATTTAAGGGCCTTATGTGAATTACTCTCCAAACTGAAGGGCGCACAGACAGCCATGTGAAGCCTTGCTGACCTCAAATTCACCTTAAGTGAACTATTGATTTCAGGCTTTTTGCTGCATAAAGAAGGTAAAATCCTAATGCGTGTTCGCACATCGTTTCAACAATGAAAGGTGGCTCGTGCGCAACGCACTCCGCATGTGCGTGTAAACGCATCATGCAGACACACAGTAAAGGCAGCGGAGCCCGCTAGTGACAGCGGTGATAAAAGCAGGAAGGCCGATACTGAACCTCCTCCGTTTCTCTATTCTATCTCTGCGCAGAGTCTGTCTCTTAGACCAAGTTTAACAACAGTCTGCCGCTCTATTCAGAGGACGATAAGGAAAGAAAGACGTGGAAGGGGAGAGAGAAAGAGAGAAAAAAAGAAAAAGAACGAGGGCTCAGAGTTAAGCCCTCCCCCGAGACTCCTCTTCAACACAGCCACAGAGAGAGGAAGAGAAAGAGCGAGGTTAAGCAAGAGAAAAAGTGACAGAGGCTGTTCTCCCTTGACTAAATATAAGGCAGTGGCTTCAGAGCAGTCAGTATTCAGCTGAGTGTGTCTGTGTGTGTGTGTGCGCGCCTGTGCAATGTTTAGTGTACCACAGAGCTGCCAATTAACGAAGCAAGGAAATTCTCTCTACTGCTTTCTCTCCTTCGCTACCTCCACTGTGTGCCATCTCTTTTCTTTTAATGGGGAAGCCTTGAAGCACAAAAATGACACCGAGATTTTTCCGAGCTACAACACTTTCCCCTGCGAAGACAGGCAAAAGGCTAGTAATGCAAACTCTGGTAATGCAACATACATGAACAAATATTATAATCTAATTATTCATTCTGTTTAAAATAAGATGGTAGTGTACGGCTGTGAACAGAGTGTGTTGTATCAGACCAACCCCAAAGCTGCAGTCATTCAGATTAACACATTAAATAGCACATTTATCAATAATTTAAACTAAAATTTGCTAAAATATACACACAGCCACACAGCCACACACACACACACACACACACACTTTGCGCTTACATAGCTGCAAAGACACATTTTGTTGCCTCATAAACAGCCTCCGGGGTGAAGAAAGAGTCACTTGACATGTAGTGTCAACAATAATGACCAGACTTCGCTAATTGAACATGGCCCAGGTCAATGGCTAGCATGGGCTAATACGGGCAAGTAAACCTTCCTCAATAGAGGGACAAAATTGGTACTAATTAGGAGCTGCGATCACTATGTAAACACGTGTACACATGACTGAACAAGGTCTGAAATAGCTGCCTATCACACTTAAAAGAGTGTTAAGTAAACATCAGGTTCTCTTGTAACTTCCTCTTCTGTGTTCCTCTTAAGTTATTTACAGCACAAATAAAAACAGACCTCAACCTCTACAACCTTGTACAAATAAAAAAAGAGAAAGGAAGTCTGCTCCAATTTGCTAAGGACTCCCACGAATCAAAACAGCTGTTTCTTCTTCATCTTTCTTTCTTTGTGTGTATGCATGTCTCCCCCGAAAAAACTCCGTCAGTGGTGCTTTGGAAGCGGGCCAAGCCGACTTGCTAGACAAAATATAAAAATGAGGGAAGTAGGGAGAGAGAGAGACTAGACAAAACAAGAACATAACTTCACCAGATGCAAATCATGGAGGGGGCAGAAAGTGTTACGCTTTCAAAGCTTAACAAGTTGGCGGGAAATAAATCAAACGCGTCTTTGACATGATCGTCAGTGTATGGAAAGCTGTGTAAAATACTATCCACTCTGCTGAAACCGCACTTGTCGCAAGCTTTCCCCAACGCACGGGCCTGCGGTCTCCCAGAGATAATTTAAATAGCTCCTTAGTCTTTTGTCTCAAATCAAGCACAGGTGGCTCTCGTGAGCAAGGTGTATCTCAGTAACATCAGTGCAAACTAGAGAACTACAGATCCCTCGTGTCTTTGTGGCTACACTTAAATATGCTGACAAGACTAACCTTTTAAAATTCAGACAAAATAATGAGCACGTTTGGGGTTGTTAGAGGTGGGCTGCTCTCTCACAAGATGAGACTGTACGTATGGGAGAGTGTGAAGGGGTGGGGCTCAAAAGCAGGCTGCAGCTCAGGACAGATACATGCTGGGATATGAGCGTTAGGGCTGCTGCTTATGTGTGTTTGTGTGTGTGTGCGCTGTATGATGATGGATCGGCATGGTTGTGGGGGTTAAACGAGCGTGGGGCAAGAGGGTGCCACCATCCATCCAACTCTGCATAGGTGGCATGAGAGGAATGAGACAAAATAGAGGGCAGTGAGAGGGGAAGAGCACAGATGCTGCCGTTTGGATGAGGTGCGTGCTGCTGTGTGTGAAACGTGTGTATCCCCAGTGGAGTGCTGCTGCTGATATAGCTCCATCTTCTCGCTAACACAGTTTGTTAGCTGAAGCTCCCAAACCCCGACAGATCATTTCTGTTTTACATCTGAAACAAGCTAATCCCCCCCCCCGACACAGTCAAAATACAAATTCCCAGCTGCAGCATTTTCATATTATTCTCCGTTTTTGTGTTCTCTGTAGTGTGAATGTTTGGGAAGCGTTGGGAGAATTGGCGCTCTGGTTCGAGCTACAAAACATGGTACAAAATGGCTGCAGACCGGAGATCAGGAGAAACCAGAAACATAACGCTGGTGTGGGGTTTGATCAACTTTAAATCATGCAGCTCTGGTGTACTGGGCCAGCTTCCTACCGCAGAAGCACAGCTTAGATGAATGTTTGATGAACAGCGCCAGGGAGAGCAGTTTAATGTTGCCTTGCTCAAGGTGTCGCCACAATTAACAGACTCCTCAGTCAGCATGCACCACCCATAATAAAACATTCACTCAGGCTGCAGCCATCGCCAGGGCCGTGCGTGTAAGCATGCCGCGTGTGTGTGTGTGTGTCTGTAATGATCCGGCTGCTGGAATTCCCGGGAGAGAAATAGCTGCTGGATTACAGAACGAGAGGGATGAGGATGGGAAGTTTTCTTTTATCATCCCTAACGTGCACGCACGTAACAAACACACGCGTACCCGCACGCTCCCTGTCCATCAGCGAAAAAGCCACTCAATAAAGCTGCTCTATCCACAAGAATCAGATTCAATCAATGAGGCCTATTTGTGAAATCAGCAGAGCGGTAAAAGCTATCAGGGAGGAGCAAGACAGAGGGATGAGGGAAAGGAGGGAGACCGGGGAGGGAGGGAGACGGCAGTGCGATGAGCTAAAATAGGTGAGCCGTGTCCCACTGCCACTACCTGACAACCCTGCGATGAGGTCACCAGATGCATGCTAAATCACTGTCATGCTTCACTCTTCCGTGCCTCTCTCCTGATCAAAGCTTGTGTTCATATGTTGATGGAAGCAAACCGCAGCTAATGCAGATTGTTACAGACAAAAGAGCTTATGACGCAACGCGATGTACTTTACGTGCATGTGGAAGATGGTAAGCAATAGACAAGTGGCTGTTTGAGAGTGCTTATAGGGATGCACCCTCGCTCTCCCTGTGACACCCCAGCTCCAGGCCCTCTCCTATCCATCTCACCCGCAGATAAACACAACAGGCGCCTGGACTGGGATGGATGGATTTGCTCATGTCTGTGGCTGCAACTGAGGGGGAGTTTTTTTGCTCATATCTGGCAAGAGTCATCGTCTGTGCAGCTCAGTTCAGCTAACAGCTCCGAGAGATGAAATGATCAGCAGACAGAGAGAGAGCGAGAGAGAGAGCGCGCCCGATAGAAAGAGAGGTGGAACAAAAGAATTCCAGGAAGAGAAAAAAGCGCTGCAGAGGAAGTCAAAGAGAAAGCGCGAATGATTGTCTTTGAGTTGGTGGAGAGATATGCAGGAAGAAGAAAGGGATAGCTGGAGAATATGAGACAAGAAAAGACAGACAGCGTAGTGAAAACCAATTTGTCTGTTCCCCAGTGGGCTGACACTGGCTAAGGCCTGCTTTCCTTCCCTGGCCTCACTGCCAGTCATCACAAAGAGGCGTATGCACAAATGCGTGCGCACATACACACACACACACGCGCAGGCAGGCGCGCTCACACATATTTTAGGCCTTAGCAGGGCCGAGGTCAGGCTCTCTCCAAACTACTCCAATTACCTCAGCAGTAAACACAGCCTGCCCTGGCTGCCTCCTGGGATCCAGAGAGGCAGAATGTGTAGGACAGAATGAAAGGGGAAGGAGGGGGGGAAATCCAGCAGAGTGGAGTAGAGGAGGTGGTTTTGGGAGCCTCGGGGAGGGAGGAGTAGATGACTTCATGTTGAGGTGGAACTGGTAGAGGCGGCAGCTGTTTTTTCTCCCGTTCCCCTCCTTCCCTCACCTCCCTTTTGGTTCCTTCCCAAACTAACATCTGGAGGAAAATGATTACTCTCGCCACGCTGCCAAGACGACTTATCAACAATTCCACACTCTCCAGAAAGCGGACGGTTAGAGAAGAGGGAGGAATGAGCACTTGTAGCGAGATTCAAAACATCGGCACACTAAATAAATAAATAAGTAACACAAAACTTTAATCAAGTCAACTAAAGCAAACTTGGGCTGGATTGGGGAAAGAAATAAAAACATGCATGGCAAAACTGACTCCCGTGTTTTCATAGTCAAGACTGTAACACCAACAACCACTCAAGCAATAGTAAAAATACACACAAATACACACACACACACACACACACGCAAAAACACATTTTACTTTAAGACCGTATGTCAATCAATTGCAGCAAAATAAAATATAAAGTGCTAGACAAACACACCTAACCTTTTTCCTTTTCTCTTTAATAAAAAGCATCTTTAAAGAGTGCGCTGGAGTAAGTGCTGCATGTCCTTTTTCTCAAATTCACTGCAGCATTTTCAAAAGCAATTTTCTTTCCTCTTCCTTGCTCTTCGGCTTTTGTGGACATATCTGCCAAGGGAATCAGGCCTCAACTGTATTTTCCTTTTCCCAAAAGACTAACAACACAATCTCCTGCAACTCTCCTCTCGGTCTGTCTTATACCTTCACAACACTCCCGTAAAGCCTCTTTATTTCTCCTTTGCTCCCCTCCTCACTCCCAGACAGCTCTGTTAGCGATGTGCGCCATTAGTCATGCTAAACCACCAACACACTAGCTCATTAGCATAGAAGTGAACCTGACTCCAGTCAGATTATTACAAACACATCACGCCTGCTCCGCCCCATTACTGTCAATCACAGAGCTTACTGAGGTACAGTTGTGGCACATTACGAAGTCAGGAAGTAACTCTTCTGTTAATACTTCACTTTCTGCATCATAACAAAGCTCATAAGTGCCATGGCCTCAAAGTAAAAGTGCTGCCTCCGTTCTGTATAATGTCGCAGCGGTAGCCGCTCAGGGTGTTACCATTTGTTTCAGAGAAGTATTAATTTAATCGTTAGAGCTGAGTTTACTCCCGGAGCTTCCCCGAGGTTATCCATAACGTGCAAAGTATGCATGGGTGGTCGACGCAGTCTGGGCCCTGGCATTGGTACTGGCTCCTGGATCTATGGAGCTCATAACTGCCTTTTATTGTGTTGGAGGAGAGTGAAGTGGGCAGCCTTGGTGCTTTGTGGTAGTCCCATCAATATCAACTGACACACACATATATACAGACTCTGTGCCACCGACAGGAGAAAGGAGAGAAAGAGTGAAGGAAAGAAATTACGTTTTTCTACCAGCTCACTGCGCTCTCTAGAACTGAAAGAAAAAAAAATAAATCAGTTTTTCTCTCCCATCAAAAGCATTTCCAATAGTACAAGGGGGAAAGCTGCGCGGAAATTGTGAGTGATCTTGTTTATCCTCAGAAACTGGGCTGGTATTTCATGTAACATAACAGCATTAAGAGGGGATTAAACTTCATATAAATAACCTGGAAAAATATATACAGATTTAACAACAAGATTTATATACATTACTAAAGCTCGTTGGCCTGCAACAGCTTTCACAAACAGATGATGTTACAGGCTAAGAGCAGGAGGAATCCTTCAGTCGCACCATGTTGTACAGCCTAACAAACAGCTGTCTGTTTCTACTGTCACCTTTCTCTCATCATCTGTTCCCTGCCTACCACTAAAAATTCCCTCTTTCCTCCCAGCCCAGATTCCCAATTTGCACCACCACCCCCTCCACCTTACTTATCCACTTCTATTTTATTTCTCCTTCCACTTTTTCCTCCCATCCCCTTTATCCCTCATTCCACCGTGCTGCCAGACGGTGTATTGTTCTGTCGCTGCGATCCTTTAATGCCATCCAATCGAGCAGGGAATATCTTGAAGGGATTTGGCCAGGGATGATTTGGGAGCTTTAAATACTGCTAGGGGATTTGCATCATTCAGAGATCCTGACTCAGAGCTGATCACGGGGGCCTTCTCATAAAACAGAGATCTAAGTACCGTGGATTCAAGCCTTGAACCCTTTGGATGGATCTACCTGGACATATGCATTCAGCCCGGGGAACACAATTTTTAACTAGCTTCCCTGGGTGTCCTTGGTTTATCTGGCACCATGTAAGCCGACACGGCTCCAATTGTCAACCTCTGAAAATGTGCATTTACTCTAAATACTTACATCAACAACGTAAACATGTAAGGCTGATTATGGGACAGATTTGGTTTAGCACAAGAAACTGGATCTTCTCTACAATGCAAAAATATGTTACTAAAAAAACATTTACTATGACTGATCATTTGGATGACTGACTAGCTGCTGCACAGTCTGTAAGTTGCGTGTAAATTCTCTACAATGCAGTGCTGAAAAGGATATTTTCTTTTCTTCGTATAATAGTGTTAAAGATGAGCGACTTCCCTGCCAAGAAAAAAAAAAAGACACTGGACTTCAGTTTTTTTGATCAGAAAAAAAGAAGAAATGTTTTGGTTTTAGTTTTGCTGTGCCCCACTGTACACAATCCAAGTTACACCATGGGAAAACTAGTCAGTCATACACAGCAAGTCAGATATCGCAAACATCAGGCTAACAAACAATAAGAGTTTGAAAGACTAAGAGAAGAGAAGGGGACTGTGATAAACAAAGCAAATGAACCCAAGTGAGATAAAAATAAATAAATAAGAGCAAAGCTTCTACACTCCAGACACAATGGTGGAGGCAAAGCCATCAGTCCAGAGTTGGCTGGTGGGACTGAGAGAATGAAGTTTGAAATGACTTGAGCGACGGCTGGCAAAGCGAGTCATCGCAGACTGCAGGAGCTGAATTTGAAGGGGCGGCCTTTGGGCTCTCTAAACGCTGAGCTCTACACAATCCTATTTTCCTGCCTAAACACAGGGACACAGTCACTGGAGAAGCAGAGATGAAAGCACTGTGTGTGTGTGTGTGTGCACGCGTATATGTGTTCCCACTTTGCAGATGGTGAAGCTTGGCCCTGGTAAGGCCTCCAGGGGAAGTTCAGAAACTACTGTGGGTGGACAATGTACGAGTGTGTGTGTGTGAGAGACAGAGTGGAAGAGAAACAATGTGCGCCAATCTCAATCAGCATTGGACCTTTAGAGACGCACCGTCCTAACCACAACTCCCCTACAATCCACCCACAGGCATATGCACACATGAAAACATCCACACACACACACATCTGCATTTCCTTGCCTCTCTGTAAGGGGATTAAGGAGACCTTCAAAGAGAGGCAGAGAGATTGGCTAGGGGCTTGCGGGGTCCCCTCTGCTTGCCACTGGAGGACCAGGGCAGATTAAAACTGCCCAGGCCTCTGAGCCTGCCTTGTTACCCGCCTCCTCTTCCTGCGTACAGTATTAGGACACTTGAAAAAAAACCCTGGAGGAGCCTAGCACAACCAGGTGGATTAGGAAGGAGGTTATTTTACAATGATGTGAGAGGCCTTGGTGGTTAGGGACCCAAGTGTGTGTGTACGTGTGTGTGTGTGTGAACTGAAATTAAAAGGACAGTCCAAGTGGGCAAGGCAATTTTGTAAGTGGTGCAGAGGGCCTGTGTACATAGAATGCACTTTCACTGGGGATCCTGGCTGACTTTAAAAATCTAAATGAATGAGGCAGGAGAAGAAACAGGACTAGTTCCCCTTAGAGGGAAGAAATAAAAGAGATGGATTAGCAACAGGATGATGTTTCAAGGAGAAATAAGGGAAGGAAGCTCTCAAGAGAGAGTAAGAGAGAAAGTGCTAATTGCAGAGTGATGAGGCTGAGGTTTGGTTCAGGATCGTGGATGACAACTTTCCAAACGTGAGGACGCAGAGCTATCACTGACATTAAAAGACTTCTTCACTCTAATCTCACATTTTAACATCGTCAAGTAGGTGGACTTTACAATGTGTGCTCACATTAATGATTAATTGTAAACGGATTAAGAGGTTCCTCGTGTTTGGATATTTTCAGCTGTGCCTCGTGCAGGTTCATCACAGTAAAGGTTGACGCTTACAGTGATGAATTGCACATAATTCACTTGTTTATTTAATTTCCGACTACAGGCGCCTCTAGATTGCACATGACAGCGGTGATGCATCTGCATGTTACTGTGCTTCTCTCTTTTTGTCCCACAATTGTCCACGGCAGTGAGTCTGTGAATGGCAGAGGAATAAAACGAGTGAGGAAAGGTGAGGAAGGAGGATGAAAGATGCCATTCAGCACAAATGTTATTGCAATCTGAACCCCCTCCTTTCCCTCCCTTTACAGTTTTCACCATTTCCTGTGGCTGACTCCGTGAGCTGACTCGTGATGATGAAGGAAGCAGCAGGCAGAGTGGAATTCAAAGTCACACTGCCTCTTTTCCTTGTTCTTATGTCGCCATGTGTGTCCAAGCACACACACACACCCCTCACAACAACTAATGAGCATACTACTGCATATGTCTGCCTTTGGGGCGATGCACATACACATAGAATGATATCGAAATGAAACCCAATCGCTCCCATTATCGCAAAGCCACTGCAATGAAATGTTTTGTTGCTGGGGCGTTTTTAAGTGTCGGAGGTTATCTGATAAGAATTAGCATTTATTTAAAAGAGCTTTATCTGGTCACGCTTGCTGTAGATTGTTTTTCTACGAGTTTTCCAGCTACATATAGAAGGCAGAGTGGTCAAGTCTCTCCAGGCTGAGACTGGCTGAAGAAGTCAGCATGTATTTCAGTCGTGGGGCCAGAAAATTAAAGGAGGAGGACAAGACTAGGGAAGGTGGCCAGGCTTGGGCAGGTTTTTCCCTGCAGGGGTACTTTTTCTTTAGAGTTGGAACCACCTGTCTGCCCCTCAGGTGAGCCATAGAGCTGGAGATGAGGAAGGATGGGCAGATGGAGATAGGGAGGGGAGGGATGGCAGGGGAGTAACCCTTGGGCCAAGACCAGACCGTGTTCCTCCTGTCGGGTTTGAGCTGACAGGAGGGACATGGCACACATGGAAAGAAGCTCAATAATCACAGAATGTAGTACAGCAATAAAAAGCTTAGACTGGAGGAATGTGTGCGACTTGGGAATCGTTAAAATTAGGTCCAAACAAGTAACAGAGGCTTTTTGTGGCAGATCCTCTCCACACAGTCTATAAAGAAAAAACATATTTATATAGTTTTATAATGCATCAGTGACTCTCTGCTGTGCTTTTTCTTTGTGTGTGTGTGTGTGTGTGTGTGTGTGTGTGACTGGCATAGTTGAGACAGACCTGTTCTCTGCTTTGTAACCTGTGTTGCTAATGAGACAGACCTGTTCTCTGCTTTGTAACCTGTGTTGCTAACAGGATGTGGTGGCCTTCAGGCCACTACAGATACAGCAATGGAAGAGAGTAGTGAATGGCTTGTCTCTGCAATCACCCAGAGAGAGAAAGAGAGCGGTGGACAGCAAGAGGGAGAGGGAGGGCAAAGACATGACGAAAACAGAAAAGAGAAAGGACACACAGTGAGAAAACACAGGGTGGGGAAAGATGGGTAGGAAGACAACAAGGGAGCGAGTGGACACAAGGCGTCTTTCACTACATGAAAGCTCTGAAGGCTCCTACTACGAACACAACAAATTGCAGTGCTGAAAGGGTATGTTCTTCTCCTACATTGTGTTAATTTATCTTCCCAAATAATTTAACTTATTAACCAAATACCACCCTGGCTACTACTAGAGAGGATGCTGCCGATTTCCCTTCTCGCACATTTCTGAGCAGGCGAATACAAAAATATTCTCTTTTGTCCTCTCTTCCTCTCTCAGAGGTACGAAGGTAAAGACCGAGTTAAAAAATAGCTCCCACGTTCTTCTGCCAATAATTGTGTGTTTTTTCGTGTGTGTGGGTCCTTCTGTGTGTTTATTTCCAGTCTGTACTGAAATGCCAGTGGGGGTCTTGCCTGAGCCTGCCTTCAGGTGTTTGAAGTTAATACCAACATTCAGGCCAGTGGAATTAAGCATTTTTATTGTCATTTTGGTGTCTGGAGTGCAGCTGTGAGTGGATGCTGGACTTAAGCTTGCCAGTTATTTGTGTAACAAAGATGTTTGTGGGGAGAAAAAAAAAGCAGGGATGTATAAAAGTCTGCATGCATGCTCGAGTAAATACAGTTTCACCTGACATAGTCAATCATGGTCACTTTTCACATACTAACCAATCAAATGCCATGCAGCAGTAATCATTATTGGCATACGTGTCAGAAAAGGCACATCTGTTTCCTGTGGTAAAACAGTTTAAGTGGTCAATTCCAATTATCCACTTATCACCTCTAGATCATTAATCAGAGGTGATTTATACATCACACAGTTTTAGTGTTTGCTCTCCTCTGCTCTCCTGGCTACAAGGTTTCAGTAGGTGTCTGTGAAGTACCTGTCTCAAATGTATTAGCAGGGCATATAAGGACCAAAAGGCTGAATAAATGAGTACAAAGAGTGTGAGGATGTGAAGACGGATAATGATGAAAGTGGTGGACAAGAGGATGGCTGGGAGTCAAAGGTCACACTGTCTGCAGGCCAGCTCCAATCTCTACTGTTTGAGAGTGAATGGAAGCTAAGAAAGACTACGCACACACCCCACAGGCAAAGTAAGACAGCATTGAAGGAGGAGCGTGGTGTTGCGGCAGTCTTGCCGTCTCAAGTAGAGGTCACCAAGCCAAGGAAGCCAATTAAAAAGATGATTAACATTCATGTGGGAGATGCAGCGTCTACGTGCAGGTGGGACGGGCTCACCATTATCTCACACACATATATAATGAGAGCAGTGAACAGTGCAGTCCGGCCTGTTGTAACTGCGGTGTCCTGGGAGGTGGAGATCAGGAGGTTAATATGATCCAATCCAGCTCCTTCATTAGCCTGATGAAGGTAATAACAGCCTACAGGGACAGAGACGCTGCCAGCTTGACTAAAACCATCCACCTACTGCCGGCCTGCAATGCCTCTGAAGCCTACCTGAGCTGGCTGGCATAGTGAGAGAAGAGCTATTTTTCTCAATCAAATTTCCATGTGCACAAATGCACACTAGGTGGGACAAGAGCAGATATTATAGCCTCGAACACAAGGGGTGGTGTTGTCTCTTCGTCTGTCACCGCCTTTACTCTGCAGCTGCACGGCAGGCCTTGCAGCTAGGTTACAGGAATGATGGAAACACATAAGCTAGGGTCATTAGACCTTTCCCTTTTCCTCTCAGCGACCAAAAACACATCATCTCCCACATACCATGACCATAATGTTGTAGTTTGAAAGTACTTGAACTATGGCTGATGGTTGACAACACCTGTTGCAGGCTATCGCCTTTAGAAGCTATGCGCATCAAGCACAGTCGAAGGCATGCACCACCCCCGGCCAATCTACCGGGCACAGTGATAAATCTGTTCCTCTGGATATGGCTGGATATCATGCATGACAGAGGATGTGTGTGTGGGGAGGGGTAGATTAAGAGCAAATAGGAAGAGAATGCTAGTGATAGGTAGGCCTAACAGAGAATAAACATCATTAATTGGAGAAGCGCACATGGATGGATGCAGCCAGATGGTGTTTTGTACTCATTTGTCAGACACTGCTGACAGAGAGAGAGAGGAGGAGAGAGTGAGCGCTAAAAAGAGAGAAAGAAAAACAAAAAGAGGTGTTTATTGATTGCAAAGTCCGTACAGTGCTGCCTAGAACACACTTCCACGGGTTGAAATCTAGCTCTGCTCGTTCTGCGTCATCTTCTCTCTGTGCCTGTGCCTTTCCTGTCTGAGTGCTTCTGATGGCGCTGCCATTGTAGCGGTCTGCCAAGCCGGATGCATACTGGCGAGTACAGACACAACACCCTGCAGATCGCCAAACTTGGCGTCCATTGAGGTCCATCTGTCTAGCTTTTACAAAAACAGCATCTACTGTATGTTCTTTCTTGTCAGGTAGTCCACCACAGAGAGAAAGATGAGAGGATAAAAGGAGAGCAAAAGGCACGAATAAGAACAAAAGGAATGGGCGTACGGGTTTGCCCAAAAGATATACTCAGTCTTGGCTTAGATAGACTACAACGAGACTGGTGAGCCAAACATGGCAACTGATAGAGAACTGCGCTTCGCTATCCACTTGCTATCCAAGGTATTTATAAAAATGAAAAAAGGAAAGTGGGGCAATGAAATCATCATCTAATTTCCATAATGCAGACCAGAACTACACAAGTGAAACAAGAAAAAAAAAGAACTTTTGAAGAAAAGGGGGCAAGAGGAGGATAGAGAAGAAACTTAGGGAGATGGAGCACAAGAGGGAGCAGTAAGCTAGAGCAAGAGAGCATGGACCGGGTTCCCACATTGTTGCAGATAGAGAGTAGTGCTCAAGGCCGCCGGTCTGCTCAGGCTGCTGCTTACTTTGTTCTCAGCAATGACAGTTTCATTCAGGGAGACATGCTCTTGGCTCTCCAGGGCCAATAGTGCCCCTGTGCCAACAAACTCTCTTTCTTTGTGTGCTGTTCTCCTTTCACCTTTCCTACTTCTCAGGTAAGTGTGTGTGTGATTCAAGGCTGCTACCTCTCTTTAACATACTGCAGGTTCCTTGCAGGGAGTGCCCGCCATCGCTAGACTGAATCAAATGTGGAGCAGTGTAGATAACGTCGTCTGGAGCTTCCTTTATCAGGCAATCTCACATAACTTAAATAGCACGGTCTTATTTCAGTTCTCGCTATAACACGTACAGGATTGTCATTAAAGAAACTCCTCGTAAAGATCTTTAGAAATCAAATCAGATCATTCCCTGCAGATCAAAGACAAATATTCACAAAAGACCAGAATCAACAGACTTTTCACCAGCGGAAAAATCCTGCACGTAATCCAACTTATCACTTCAGAGCATAACAATTTGATCTCTCAAAAAGCACGAGCAGCTGTGCTGTGGAGTTGGGTAACGCGTTTACCTCTCAGGAATTAGCCTGCTTAGGATTTTTTACAGTGCAACTTGCAGCAAAATGTGACTTTTTTCTGAATTATGTGCTTCATTTTCTAGTTCAGGAACATTAGAACTGAAAATAATATAAAAGGTCAAAGCCGTTGCGTTCCTACAATTATAAAAATACTAGATTTCTTAAAAGACAAATACTAGAAAAAGAGAAAGTGGGGTGGTTTGAGGGACATCAAGACTTAAAGCACATACAGCACCAAGATGTGTTTTTTTAATCCTATGACAGAAAATGAGTCTGCTGTGCATGACTAGTGTGTGCAAAATTCATCGTGATAGAAATCTGAGGATTTCTTTATTTATCCCAAAAGGAAACAATGCATTCAGCCATACTTGGGTAAGCTAAAAGTAAAATATAAACACAAAGATGCTTCTAGCATCCTTAATTTGAAGGAAAATTTATAGGAAAAGGTGTCTTTAGGTTAAAACACTCAGGGTTACCTAAGGACAAGATCTTTGTCTGGTCTCAGATGGCATTGTCCAATTGTCTGCCTGTCTGTCACTTTCCCATGAGCCCTTTTAACAGTGCTGTGACCTGAGGGGACCAATGAGGATGTATTATATCTATAACAGTGCGCAGTGCACACACCTGTCAATCATCCACAAATGAGCACATGTGTGAAAAAAAATACATAAATAAACGCACAAACAGAAATTCGGAATAACGGCGCCGAGCATGTGTGTGAACACAAACAAGCACGGTGCCAAATTGTCCAATTTATTCCCTGCAGACTGGTGATTGATCAAAATCAGCGTTCATACTGAGTAATCACATCACTGCTACCTTTTAAAGGTAATGTTGTAAGGTTCATACATGGCAGTTTGGCCTGTTAACCATCATAGGAAGTCACCTTGAAAGGTTGTCATCAGAACCCAAAGGCTACTAGAAAGTAAAAGGCCAGTGGTCAACTGTAAATCACAGGACAATACCTGCCTACAGGTCAATTATTGCTCTCTCTCCAGCTCTTCCTGGGACAGAAAGGTGGGTGAGCCAGATTTTATGCATACAGTTCTGAGTATCTGTGTGGAGGTTACCTAAAGTGCAGTGAGGCTCTGCTGCCGGCTCCGTTTGAGGGCCTTAACCAAGGACTCAAGGGATGAGCGAAGCATTTCAGTCGGTGTGTATGAGTGTGTATGTGCATGCATGTGCAAGCATTCCTGTGCATGTGTATCCATGTGTGTGTGCGTGTCTGTGCGCTATTTTGTGTGTGTGTGTCTGTACTAGGGCAGGATCAGTGAAGTAAATCCACACTTGAAAGAGTAGCTCAATCAAGCTCTCCCACCCATCTCTCTCCTCTCACTCCCTCCGTCTTTCTCATCCCGCTGCTGTTCCCCTGCTCCCAGTTCATGGAGAGTTGAAGAGTTCGCAGAACCCCGGAGCAAAAGAGCACAACTGTGGGCAAGGCGTGAGCCTTAAACCCTTCCCACCAGTTCCAACTGACAATCCATCTCCGAGTAAGGAGCAGCAATTGACAGGGCCCTACAGAATAGTCAATATTTTCTCGGGTAACATATGTCAACCACTGAAATGTTGCCAAAGGACTTCAGACAATGACATAGTGTATTTACAACACACACACGCATGTCTATGAAGTATAAAGAGTCACAGTTGGTCCCACAACTTTCTAAAAAATGTGATACATGCGATAAAGTGCATATTGTTCTTGTAGAATTCAACTATACACAATGCAGTCTTATCCACACATCCACATGAACACTGTCTGGCTGTTACATCACTGTGAGTTTAGCTTAGCGGGTTAAGTATAGGTTTTTCCTGGCTAGACTTTCTGGGTCCTAATCCCCAGAGCGTCAATTATGAGATTATTTAAAAGCAAAACTATCATTAAAAGCCTTTGACTTCAATTTAACACCAGGTCTGCAGACAAAACAACTTTCTGGTTATCGCTCTATTTCCCCCTCTTTGTTTCACTTCTGCGGCTGGGTCCTCTTCAATGACAAGTGAAGCCTGTTTCCTTGAAAGGGAATAAAAAAAAAGCATGACCTCATTTTGTTTCCTGTGCGATTTAATAAAGTCGATTTTACGCTGCCAAATGTGGAAAAGATGCCCTTCATTAGAACAATGCGTACCCTTTCTTGTCCATACTTTAATCCAATCTAGTTTAGCATGATAAAGGGCATTACTGCCTACCGCCCACCCGCTCATGACATGTGTGCATGCACGCAGTGACATGAAGAAAATTTAGTGCCCTAAAGGGTTCATGGGTAGATCATGCACTAACCCAACGTCCAGGGACAGGACTACAGGATATTTTTATGCCTCACTTCTATTGACATTTAAATTTGTCATGGCCTTGGCAAGGGTCAGGCCGAGGTGAGGGTCAGATTTCAGCTCCCAACATAAGCAGAATAAAATAAAACAGAAACATGCACTTTATTTCTCTGATATGAATTAATCAGGTATTGATGCAACAACCAAAAATGTTTAAATTAGAAAATATTAATTGAAAATATACTTACGGAGTCATTCATTTTACTGTTTGGACAAATTTACTGTTGCTATTATTAAATCACAAAACAAGGCAGGGACATGTTATGCCTCAAGAATCAAAGCACTTCAATTGATAGCCTAAGAAAACCACAACACACAATGGTCTATCTAATGGAAGGATCTTTTCATTACATTTAAATGAACAAAGATGCCTTGCTTGAAGGAAAAATGGCCTCTGGTGGACTGCAATGGGTCATTAATTAGCTCTATAAAACTCGTATTTGAATTAAGGGTAGAGTGAAACTTTTTATGAGCAAGATTTCATTAGTGTCTCAAAAGAGCTCGAAGCGGCTTTTTTTTTGTTTGAGAAATAAAAAGGGAGAGGAGGAGAGCTTCTCCTTAACCCGATAAATGGTCCAAGGTAGTGAATTTACAGACCATCTTTAATGCACTTGTCAGGCTGTAAAAGGGAAAGAGATTTCTAGAGGAGTGAGGAAGCTATTTTTGTGGCACTCAATTCAGATGAGTGTTAGCTGCCGAGAGCTGTCATTGACTCAAAAAGGACGCCAAAAGAGGCGTTGTTGTGTACGTGTCTGCACATGTGTGTTCCTCCTCAGGTTTGAGTGTGCTGCGCATGTAGAACTATGTCAACATCCTCCGTGTGTACATACAGGCTGTTGAGGCTGTGAAACACTCCTGCACTCAAAAAAATAATAAGAAAAAAAAAACCCCAAATGCCTCAAGAAGTGACAGGCAGGCTGAATAGAGACAAGCAATCCTTAAACAAGAGGACATGAATTGAAGTGCTTTCCACATTGTCAGGCCGGGCTGAGGCCTGGCTGAGACATACAGGGAGAAACAATCATACTAGACAGGAGACCCTGGCAAGATGGCACCTCGTGTCAGGCCTTACATTCAATAACTGTTGCCGTTGAGATAAGCTGAACAAAAAAGTTACAGCTCATGCACCTAGATATAGCTATAATAAAGTAAGCCAGCATTTCTATGTGACAGGATGTAGTTTATCCTTTCCAGGCATGTTTTCATCTTAGAGAGTGTGCATATAGATGTGCTATCATTTCACAAATTTGCTGTCTTCCTGTCCTCCTCGACTCTTTGTTTACTTGCTTATAAGTAAAGGATGTCTTCCTTGGGGTGTCACTTGCACAGTGGCGGCAGAAAGCCTCATAATTCTGCTAGAGAAACAAGCTGATAAATCGTAACGCAGCTCTATCTGGGGCAAACGACGTCCTTGTTGCATCCGTTTCTCCCGAAGTGAAAGAATGTAAATGAAGCCCATGTGTAAATAGAATTCTGCATTTATGGGATAAAGTGCGTGGAGGAAAGCAGCTTAACAACATTACAATTCGAGTGCATCTCTTGTTTAGCCTGGCCCCATTTCCGTAGACCACCAAGCCCTGTGCTTTGCCACCTGACGGCAAACCCTGGCCTTCAGCTGCCCCGGTCCACCTGGCCGCCACAGTCGAAAAGGAAAAATACACATCGCATGCCAACAACCAGCAGCCATCACCGGTGACACAGTGTACGGGGAAGTTGGGGCAGAGGGGAAGCGGGGATGACATGTGGCAGTCACAGGAGGTGTGTGCAACTAGCTATGTTTTTCCACTCCATTGGGGGTACAGTCAACCTGTTCTCCAGGTCTATATAAGGAAGCAAACAGGATGCGAGCAGTGGGATAGAGGTGGTGTGCCATATGTAGCCCCACTATCCTGTTGTTTGGACTTGGAGCATGATCATGGAAAGGCCTCACTCAGCAATACTAAATCAGAGCTAAAGCATGTCCCTCTTGTCAGCTTTCATGGAAACTCAAAGGGTGTTACTTGTGGAGAGCATTAAATTGTTTATTAGACCATAGGCAGCTACCACTGTGTGTGTGTGTGATGTGTGTGTATGAAGTCTGCATGTGGTATGTACTCACGGCAGGCACGAGGAGCTTCTTGACCTCCTCCACTGCTCTCCTCATCTTGATCTCAGCTCTGGCCTGTGAGTCTTCGACTGTGATCAGGACATGAAGGTCTTCGTTTAGGTGTTCCCAGTTTGGCTTCCCTCTGTTCTGCTCCTCCTGGACGGAAATAGAGGGAGAGAGCGAGAAAAATGGTGAGTGAATGTGACAGTGTGGGTGTGTTGGAGCACCAGTGCAGTAACACGGCATATCAGAGGAAGCGGAGGCGAGAGTCAGGCATACACAGAGGACGACGGGGCCTCTGTGAAGAGAGGCAGGATGACAGGAGCAGCCCTTTAGTCAGCTATTTAGCTTTAACTTTGAAAGGACACCCTTCTTTAATAGATCCCTCGCTTCACAGAGACAAAGACGACAGCTAGCCCTGCAGCAATTAATATCAGTAAAAGATGGATGGGTGGAGGGATCAGAGAGATGGATGGGGATTTTTTAAGCCACACCAACTTGACTTGTAGGAAATGCAATCATGATACATGGGATATAAGTACCGCAGGATTGTCTGTGAAGGTTTACAAGCATGTGCCTCTGTCTTGGACTTGTGTTTGCGTGGACAATGCTGTCCTGGTAACAATAGCTCTCTGAGGGGGTCGGTTTCCCTCCTGAAAGGGTAGCGCCAGAGCACTCAGAGGGCACCAAATTGTAGCACTAGCAGTACCTGAAAGGCAGAATGGGCTGTATTCAAAACCAACATCACTTCTCGATAGCTTTTCAACACTGTTAAATAGGAAGCCATTTCAAGATTTGAATTGGGGAGGCTGAGGTTGGGAAATGGAGCACGACGTTTTATTTTTTTCAGGTGCCGCTGTGAAAGCTCAGTCACGCCTGACTGTTTTGTGAAAATGGGGGCTGTAGAGACAAATATGGAGTAGCCACACATTCACAAAAGTTTTTTTTTTTTTTTTAAACACGCTTCTCCATTTAGCATAGCTACTTTCTCCCTCTCCTGGTTGCCGCGCTGACAGTAAATGCAGTGAGCAGACACTGAGAGCGCTCTAAAAAGCTTTTGAGGTTGTATCACATGTCACAGTACAACCATGAAAGCCAGCGGTTTGAAAGCTGACTACTTCCCCCTGAGGTGTGGAGTTGAGGTCTAGGTTGTCTGAAAATGACACAACCTCAGATTCGCTGATGTGTGACACCACATTAAAACATCCAAAAAGAAAAAAAGGATTATAATGTTACAATGGCAATACTTGGTTTTATGAAGACAGACCTGGAATGTCAAAGGCTCAAAGATTCCAAAATCAGGATTTCTCTTCCAAAAGGAGGTCGGATTCTCGAGGCATCCCAGCTTCCTCCCCTCCTGCTGTGGGCGCAGGTTTGTACAGACTGTTGATGAACACTGTGCCGTTTAACCCCCACCCATACAAAGCACCTCGACTTCAGATCACTACTCATTTGCGAGTAGTGAGCCACTGTGAGGGTGTCTAATTACAAACAATGTATTGCGCCGCTCTGCAGGGGGTCCACCTGACACGATTTCAATACACTTCACGAGTATCCACGGAGTGAGAAGGAGGGCGCACGCTCGCACACACATAGAGCTTCGGCTTCAGTGCCACCCACCTGCTTTCTACTCCACGGAGACCTGTTGCCATGGCACTGCTCTTTACAACACACACATGCGCGCACACACACACACGCACACTGAAGAAAGTTCAATATTCCACTCTCGTTTTCCCCTTTTCCACACAGGGGGGAGGGCCTAGTTTCAGCAGTCAGGCCATTATTTCACCATGGCTGTTTGCTTATGGCCTATTAGGGGACATTGGGACTAGAAGGTGACTCAGCATTTTCTAGAGGGGACAGAGACACAGGCCACAGGGGCTGGCTGTCTCTGTATGCAGGGCACTGTATGAAATGTACACGATAGATAGGTTAACGCGCATTTATTGACAGCTCGTGGCTTAACTCGTACCCGGCAAGATAAGTCGATCACGTGCCTATGTGTGCATGCCGATGCTGTGACAGATTCTGACTTGGTTAGGATTGTGGACAAAGAGATCTGGTGGGTAAAAAAGAGAAATAAGTGCACGCACGCACACACCCACCCACACAGCAGCATGACTGTCTGTGAACAAGGTCACTGTGTGCCCTCTGAGAGAAAGTGACAGCATGACAAACACGAGGAAGGGTGGATGGTGGATGCAGGGTGAGAAAAGAGAGGGGAGGTGAGGCTAGCGCTGAAGGGAATACCGGGAAGGACTTTGAATAGAATGTCCGCACTGGCCGACATCAAATGCCATGGCAATAACCACATACCAGAGGGTAATCGGTTTGGGCAAAATATGTAGCATGATTTATAGCACGGACACTGCATCTATATACAACATCTAAGAATAGGATCAGAGGGAAAGACTGCTTGTCAGTTCTGTCGCCTGACTTCCATCGTCTGTCCAGCACCTGTTTTCCTGCTGGCTTTCACGCCTCTCAGCTTGAGCCCTCTAAACTTTGAGGATTCAATTCGTAACATGGATGGCGCCACGTGGCAAAGAGTTTACAAAAATAGAAGTCTCTTCCTTCTTCTGGCCATCCCTTCTTTTCTTTTAGGCCAGTTCAATCAGGTTCCTGATAGTTGCACATTGCAAAACAAAGACAACAAACTCGTGCTGGCATTGTTGCTACAGGCTAACCGTTTCCAAATTAAACAGTGGTTAATTAATGAAGATTTTCCAAGCCTTTTTCAATAAATGGGCGACTAATAGGAGGACCAATAGACAGATTCAATAATTCTAATCACTAACCCTGTTGGTGCCATTTCATCTGAACCCTTCCACATGGAAAGTTACACAGCAGGGTCAGATCCGGCAGTGAAGCGATTTATTGCACTGCTCAAGGACACATAAGAGTGTAGAGATTTGCACGCACAAAGCTTTCAATCGTTGCTGTTGTGGTTGAAGGTCAGTCCTACTTAATATACCACACCGCTGCCTGAACAGGGCTATTCGACTATGTGGCAGGGCATTTTCGTCCTGGCATTGTTGCACTTAAACGCTCATAAAATTTAAACTCTACCTCTCTTGATCCTAAAGGACGTTCTCAACTGGGGTCAACTGAGGCTAAATGCCGGCAGGCCAAACAGGTGCAGTAGGGAGCTGGAGGAGGGCGAGAGAGGGCAGGCAAGGCTGTCGAGGAGACGCACTGCCTTCAAATATCAAAGCATGGACTAGGGAGTGAATCGGAGGTGGAAATATAACATGACTTATTAATGCTTGATGATTTTGGACTGAAATAGATTTCCTTTTAGAAAATAGAACAGTAAAAAAGAAAAGAGGACAATAGACGGGTCACCTAATCGTCAGCACTCCATACACCGCAACAGAAGAAATGAAATAAATTATAACTCCAGTAAATCATGTTACAGATGCCGCTACACCTCATGTAATTTGCTGTCCATGTGCTCTGGACTACTGCCTTCTCTCAGAGCCAATTCCAGCCAATAATCCCCAAAGCACCGAAAGTAACACTTGGATATTGCTCTGCTTTTCTCATCAACATAATAGCTCCCTGTAAACTCTTAATAAAAAAGAAACAAGCTTTCAGTTGCTCTGGGTCAAGCAATCAGAAACCAGGAAATGAGGGGGGGGCGGGGGGTGAGAAAAAAAAAAACACGTCAGCTTACTTTAAACAAAACAAGTTGGCTTGCTGCGGCGCCAACAAGCCAATCAAGTTTAACATATTGATTGCCAATGTCACACATTAGTTCTTAAGCAATAAAACGTGGGAGCTGTGCTGTGGCTCTGTCTGTTGGCTGACGGAGGAAAAAAAAAAAAGGTTTAAGCTTGAAGCCTTTTCTACTCTGCCAGTGACCGTGCTGATACCACAATTTTAGCCATTAGCTGTCAGAAAAAAAAAAGTAATTAATCTGATATAAAGCATTTCTCAAAGTGCAAGTCTGAAAGGACACTTAGTGTGGCTCAAATTAAAACAGCTGTCTAAGGTGCTAACTGCAATCTAACATTGTGTGGTAGCCAAAATAGAATTAGGGAATTGTTTTTTTTTCCAAAAGGGGGAGAAATCCCTGTTCTCCTCGTGCAATGGTCGATATAACGTACCTGTAATTTAATTGCCGTTATTCTGCTGTTGTTTTGCATTAAGCGTGCCTGTAACAGTGAAAACCAGGGGGACTGGAGCTGCCACATTAGATGAAAGTTTGATTGGAATATGGCTCCAGGAGCCTTTTTTCCTTCTAACTGTTAAAATAATGATTAAAAAAAAGGCAAGTATCTGAACGGCAAGGAACAAACTTCGAAGAATTTAGAAAGGTTGAGTGCAGTAGTGTCATAAACGTATGTATGACTCATCTTGGACATCTATAAATTGCAAGTACATTCCTCTAACATCTCTACATACTCTGTCACAGACGGCTTATATTTGGCCTCTTCTGATCAGAGCGTGAAGTACAGTCTTGAGACAGGTTATTATCCTGCATTTGTCTCTCCTGTCCCCCATTATTTAAGCTGATCATCAAGTCCACACACAAGCAGAGGTTAGTAGTTTGATCATATACTGACTGCCATATCAATAAATATATTTCTGCTAGGTTCACTCTAAGTAATCTGAGCTCAATAGCTGTTTGGTGCTTGTAAAGAAAAAATATTATTTAAAGTAAGTTTGTTGGCATTTAAAACACTTCCTATGACAGAACTACATATCTTTGCTAAAATGATAATGTGCTCAAACTGTACACACACCTACAGTAGCGGTAGATGACTTTCATTCTTTAATATAAACAGAAAATCTGTTAAATAAACCCAATAAAGCCAAGGTAAAAAAATGATGGGGACATCAGTATTCTGTGACAGCAGGTTTGCAGAATAATTAAATGGCCAGTCAAAATAATTTGCACACAAAATACTACAGGGAAACCATCGAGGGGAATCTGTATAGGTATGTGTAGACTAGGTGTGCAGTACGAGACTGTATAATGTAGAAAAAAAAAAAAAAAGATATAGCAAAAACAATTAAACTATCCACTCAGCATCAAAAGATTTTGAAAGGGACTGGAAGTGAAAAATGGCGTTGATGACATCCCTAATTAAAAGCATTATAGTGGGTCTTGTTTGATAAGAGTGTGAAATATCACATTTGTCTCCCCACCTGCTTCTTTCCTCTTTATTTTCTACTTGATCTGCTTCTCTCCTCTCGCCATTGTTCTTCGTTTTACTCTGCCCCCCCCTCGCCCCTCTCTCTCTCTCCAGCTCTCAGTCTCTGCTTGACTCTCTCCCATTGCATAGCTCCAGTGAGCCGACTCCCCGCCAGGCAGTGCGGCCCAGGAGGGAGCAACCAGCTGAATTATTGAGAGCATAAAAACGCTGCCGCTAATGGATCCTGAATAAACACACTGGCTAAGCTGCTCCCGCGGCTTCCTCTGCTGCCACAGGGCATCAAGCTGAAAATACTGAGGTTGAGGATGCAGTGACTGGAGGCTATAGCTGAGGCTTTGTCTAGGGCTGAGCCACAGTTGACAGGTCTGGGCCATCCAAAGGATTTTTTGGGGTACAGGGAGCTAACCTGATGGTGATTTTAACGATTTATTGACAGCGGATGCAGCAAGGACATGAAAACTGTTAGACCTTTCTCCCCCCCCCAATTATATTTTTCCCAGCACAATTTCTGATAAATATCCGAACCAGTAACTAGTGCAGTCGAAGGTAGAGAGAGAAAGGCAGCGAGGAAGGGAAATGTATTTTTAATGGAGGACAGTTAAGACATTAAAGCCTTGTGTACAAAGCGGATACAATCATTTCACTGCAGTATTTCACTGCATATTAAAATATTGAGTTATTCCCCGATATAAGATGATAAGAGATTATAAAGTTAATCATAGATTCATGTAATGAGCTAAGACGAACTTCTAAAGTGTGTGTGTGTGTGTGACGGTTTGTACATGCTTGTTCACTACAATTTAACTACTTCTGGATCTAATTCTAAAGAAAGAACCATAGCAGAGTGTTCTTCATCTTGTTCTGTGATAATGAACAAACTCCAAGGGAAATGAGTGGAGGAGAAAGAAATTAAAATATGAATGGAGGACAGGAGAGGAAGAGAAAAAAAAAGAAACAGGGAAGAAAACGTTGTCCCTGTAGCAAACTAGAGCTCCTAAGATTATGACTCAGCTAAAAAAATCTGGGTACATCTCTGCGTATGGGCCCTGTTTCTGTTACGATGCACTGCAGACTGTGTGTGTGTGTGTGAGCGAGATACAAGTGTCTGTTCAGAGAGGGTGATTCCCCGTACGACGAGGGATGAAATACACTTATTACCGACTTATGTAAATGCACTGTAACATAGCACCACTGCCTGGCAAATCAGATCAAGTGGGTTATAGAGATGAAATGAGATTTAAAAACAAAGATGGTGCCCCAAAAGGTGTCACTCAATGAAAAATAAATAAATAATGAAATCCCCCAACACAAAACAGAAAAACAGCCAAAAGCAGCCGTTATAGCGCGACTGAAACCGACGGGTAAAACATGCACCGATGCTTGAAATACCACAATTTTCAAAAGTGCCAATTTGTCCTAACACTGACTTCAAAGTGCATCACCAAATCTGATCTGACACACTGTGGAAGCCCCCGGGATGCATGCAAGTTGCTGTAGCATTGAAATTTGAGATTCTCATTGTTTAATTATCTGCTTTGGTTGAATGTAACACCGTATCAAAATTCAATAGGCAGCTGAAACATGCCTCAAGTCTACATTAAAAAGCTTGACCTAGTACAAAAGCAATACAACCAAACATGGTCTGATCATCAACATTACTCCGCAACTGTCAGGCGGACTAGATTTTCAAACGCTGGCGATGTGGTGGCTTAATGGAGCAAAAATTTGTGTCGATGCCCAATTTGCAGGTAGAATAACACAATATGTTTTTCCATAGGTTCACCCCTTGGGTCTCAAAGATATATAGACACACATTAGCCTTTTATGTCTCCAACCTCTGCTCAGTGGGTCCAGAAATAGAGGCTGCCCCTGGCCTCAGTCGTCTGTTTTACTACTGTCGTCTGTACTTTCCACTGCACAGCGTTTTGCAAACAGCCCTATCAGATGTCAGAATGCAGCCACCAGGCATCAACTGAGCATGTCTCTGCCTCGTGTTTCAACAGAGCTAGTGGGATGTTTTCGTGCGACAGCAGCCCCAGCTAGTTTCACATTATTGTGTTATAACGTCAAACAGATGATAAAGAGTTGATTTTTTTTTGCGTTTGGTACAATAAATGTAGTTTTAAAATAAATTGTGTGAGTGAAATCTTTAAAATTAGTAATATTGTCGTCAAAAGATAAAACAAACAGGACACACACACTGCCACATGCTTACCTTCTTCTTGTCTCGCATGGAGCTCTTGCCTCGCACCATGATTTTGCATCCCGTCTCTGCCTCCAACTGTTTGGCTGTGAGTCCCCGAGGACCAAGGATTCTCCCCACAAAGTTATACTGCAGATACAAAGAGAGAAATAAACTGGTGAATATAGAGTGTGAGAGATGTACTCACATGTAAAGACATCAGAAAGAAGCAAATCAAAATCTATAAGTAACGAGGGGCAGATAAATATAGATTTCACTCCCTGAGCTTCTCCAGAGCATGGAGTCATCTTTTTTTTTTTTTGTTTGGATATCAAGGCCTCTTGCTGCCGCCACCACCACACACACCCCAAATCGACTACATCTGCCTTTCTAGGACAAAGAGAAGGTGGACGCCCCTCCTCGCTATGGTCTCCCCTGCAGAATTGCTAAATTAGCTACATTGGTGTTTGTTTTTAGGCTCACTGTAATGGCGGCAGGACTGGAGAGAGCTAAGTGAAAAATTATACCAAGGAAGAAGAGTGTTGGTTTTAACCAATTTTGCAGGCCACAGTGGGGTTGGCTGGTCCCTACATTATCACTCCCACGAGATGTTAAAATAGTCCCAAATAAGAAAATTAACTAAGGCGAATTTGACTGGGTGAGAATGGTGGGAAACAAAAGTTAAATGGAGTGGAGAGAGGATGTCAAGGGGAAAGTGAACTGTGAGGTAAGGTTGTGTCACATTTCTTATCAAGGCCCCTTTTCACTGGTGTGTGGCTTTGGAGCTTTGTACTAAAAGGAAGCGTATTTAACGACGTAATCCTCTTGGACTTGAAACTGGCTTCCAATGGGATAAGGGGAAAATGTGTTGAAATAATCCAGCACAATTTCCAGCCAAAATAAAAACAGAAGGAAAGGAGGAGATATTGGAGAGGGGGAGCATGGTGACTCAGCAAACCTCCCGTATTTAAACGGTGCACGTGGCAGCTGGTGGACAGCATGATGGGTAAGAGATCTGTGACACTATTAAAAAAGGGGATAAAAACCTGAAGTATTCACACGCTCACAGGCGTAGTGACGAGCTTTCCTTGACAACGAGAAGCACAACTGTTTGTCTCTTGAAATGTTATGATGAGCTGTGACACTGTTGCATTGAATTCTTAAACGCAGTCACATCTGCTTACGCACTCCACCGCACCAATGCCTCTGCAAAATCCAAAAGGCCATCAGAGAAGTCACATTTAATTACAGAGGGATTACAAAGTTAACGCAGTGTTGGTGCATTTCATCTGAACTGCATAAACAAAGACTGGTGAGGACAGTCAAAACCTCTAGGATGTTGGGTTTTTCTTTGTACCCTGTAACCAGTCTGTCTCTGGCAGGATGGACACACCCTGAGATGCTTAAGTCCCAGCGGGTGATCACAGCATGCAGCTACACAGGCTTTACGTATGCACGTTTCTCTGTCGCAAGGCAACTGTCTGTTTGGTTAACTCAAATCGAGGAAACTGGTGGAGGGGCTATTTGTGAGAGCGTGCGCGCCTGCTGACAGATCTTGAGGAACTGGTCCTCCAGCCAGCCACCAACAACGTTCAGTGGCCTCCCTCTGTCTCGTTCATAAACAGAGACACGCAAACACGCGGCCTCAAGGCGCACGGGAGAGAGCTGTCTTTCTGCATCACAGTACCTGCTGCAGACAAGAGTGAACCCCGAGCTCTGGGAATCGTGGTGCTGTGGTACTCCTATATAACTCCTTTAACCTATTACACAGACGCTACAGTCACAATGTTATTCAGCCTACCCTGCTAGCAACTGTATGAAATACACAAATGTGCACATACGTGGGTTTAAAAGGTTTCTATTCATGCAGGACTCTAACCCGACTTTTTTCTCCACTCACCCCAAACTGTCCCTAAATACAATTTAAACCATCCTGGCTTTCTGCAACATAATTATATCGATAATTGAAGGTGACGTGTGGCATAAATAAGATGCTATGAAAATGATTCAATTATAATCGTTCGCCAACTGTCTGCCATGTTCAATGTGAGGAGGTTATGTGATTTTAAACCAATTCACACGTGCAACACTGCTCACTCCGGTAAAGAGTTCTTAGTCGTTGCCTTTTCTGCGATACGTTTTGCTTGTGTGGTCGCTGGAGACACCAGAGATCACAATAAGCACCACTTCATGAGGACGGCCTTATGTGTGATAGCACATTTTTACCTTACATCCTGTGACCATCCCAGAGTTTGTCTCTTACCATCCCTGGTCAGGTTTTTTTCCCCCCTGAAGTTTGAGTCCTGATTTATATCAGTTTCTCTGCAGACATGTAACATTTCCCACCAGCCTAACAGGCTGCAATATCTTCCAATATCAGTCCAAAATTCCATCAGATGTACACGCCATGAATATATTAAATACGTACACTAGCTGAATTACAGAGCAAGCTCCAGAAGTAAAACAAACACGAGAAGGTAGAAGTATATCAGATTCAAAGCATGAGGTTAGTTGGAGAATCCAAAAAATGAAACGGAACGAGCGTTTAATATTTTATTCTCTGCCCTTCTCCCACATCGTGGCTAATACCACCCTCCGTCTGACAGTGGAAAATGTGCCTCTGTGGATATGAATATGTTGATGACAATTGAACTCGACAGCGACCAGGGCATGATGGAGGAAGGCTGAGAGAAATAAAGAGAGAAAAGGTTAAAGAGACGATGAGTGGAAAAAGTCACGAACATCTTGTTTTTCCCATGACTAGGAGAGAGTTAGATGAGAGAAGGGCCAACACTGCCTATACATCCTCACAGCTTTTGCACTCTAAGATGTGGAACTCGACTCCATCTAATAGGGCAGTTGGGGATAAAGGGTTAGGGCAGGCCATTACATGCATGTGGCTCAGGTTTTATGGCCTCCTCCCCTTGGAGTAAGAGTTTGTGGGTGAAGACTGGTGTACCAGTGTCAGATGTATTTTAATGGTGACAGAGGCATGTGTACAATCTCACAAACATATGGGCGGGGACGCAGCACAGAGCAGGCGATTTGTCTGGCCAAGTAGTTACCGCAAGTTTTACTCACACACATACACATCACTTGGGAAAATTTCAACGCGAGCACACATCAAATGAATGTTTCTGGTTCGAGCATCTCGCCACAATCTGGTAATGTGTCAGGAAATAACACGGCCTCATATTCATACAAATCTGAAGTGTAACTCCACTGCACATAAAAAAAACATGCCAAAATAATTTCAGTAATGGAATAAAGCTTGCTGTTAACTGCAGTGGATGGCGTGCTTCGCTCGCTGGCTTCCTGCTCTGTAACTGAAGGTTTGACATTCTTCTCGCGGATGTTGATACGCTGTTAGAAAAGGAGACCTCCATTTTAAGCCACAGGAATGTAGAGACAATGGAAAGCCAAGCGGGTGAGTTATCAGAAGGGTGCAGGGCCATTGAGCCTGCCAGGAACTCCACTCAGTACAGCCAGAGGAGTAGGATGGATACAGTGCCCTCGCTGCCAAACACTGTCCGCTCCTCACCTCCTCTTGCTGAACTATCTAGCCTCCTCCACACCTACTTAAAAAAAGAAGCTAGATTTCATCCTCTATTTTTCCCACTATGATATCAACGCCACTGGCTTTCCAGACTGCGGTCTTTTCTGGGAAGTCTTGTCTGTCAAGTCTGGGAAACACCATGGCTCGCTGGCTGGATTTCCAAAGCTCTGCACCCTATACGAGACCTTGAAGCAGCCGCCAGTGACAGGGAGAGTTGTTGAAATTTAACAGGCTTTTAACAATAGATAATTAATACAAATAGTGTCCTCCCTGCTGCTGCCTGATATAGAGCGAGGCCATTCTGGGACTGAACCAAATAATTACAAAGAAAAGTATGTACTGTAAATCTACCGGCTCTGTTTAATCAGGCTATACTGTCAGCACCCATCTGGTGAACAGAATACATGCATAAACTATGTGTTTTGCTGACTTGTAAACTGCTAGCAGTTTTCCTCTTTGCTGCAGTCTTTATTTCCTCTGCTCATTTACAGCATTAGAAGATTAGAGATACCGAGACCATTTCTGTGAACAAACTCTTTCCCCCCACTTCTCTATTTCAGTCTCATATTCTTCAAGTCTTTTTCAAAAACACACACAAACAAAGAGACGTGCAGACGTGTATATAAACAGAATTTGTGTGCAAACATGGAAAGGCTGTTACAAAGACACACACACACACAAAGCCCCCTTCAGGACAAGGGCTTACACTGACATTAAAGGTCCTTTGTTTAGCCCCAGTTATCGCTACTTCACAGCCGGGCTATGTTGTGAGCATATCTACGTCACGTGTTTTATGAGCGCGAATGTGTGTGTGTGAGAGAAACCACAATGTATGCAGTGAACTCTTGCAGACACCCTCGACACCCCGGAGCTGACGGTCACGAGGGTTTTGTCTGCATGTGCACAGGGGGTTTTGTTTTTGTGCGAACAACTGAGAAACAACAGCAGTTCCACCAACAACGCTCAGAGAGGGAGAGAACAATTGTGCCTTTGACGCCGTTTGTTTGTGGTGGTGGAGACACAGGAAATGAGATCATGCTGAGGGCTCGGGCTGTGTGTGCCGCCGAGCTTATTGAAGAGCAGGGCCAGGGCAGGAGGAGAATACCAATCACTTATTAGCTGGCCTCGACAGGTTTATGAAAGTGTTAGGAACAGTTCGTTCAGTGCAATGTATGAAAACAAGGTGATGGTTACACCAGGCACTGCCGTCTCTCCCTCCACATGTCTTTCCTCTTCCTCTTACTCACTTGATTCTAACCCTCCCTTAATGTTACAAAGCATCATTGTGAAACATACCAAAGGAATGGCTTCACCATTTGATAAAACAAAACTCCCCCTTTCCCCTCATACCTAAGACAGCTTCTGTCTTGTTTCACTTCAAGTTACAGTACTTGGAGGGCAGCTGAACACGGATATAGGTTGCCAAAACACCCTTCTTCTCTTTCCACACCTCTTTTTTTCAGTTTCTGCAAAGTGAGCGGGCTTCCTTTTCCTTTTTCTCTTAGTACACAGGCGCATATCTGTCATTCCCACATAGTGCATTAGTTTCTTGTGGACTACGCACAACCTCTCTGACCTCCAGCCGGCTTCAATTAATCAATCTTAGCCTTCGCTTTGTGCCCTGACCCCCGAAACCCACACACGGGCACGCAGTAACTATACATATCTTTTGAATCAGACTAAAAAGACGAAAGGGAGGGAAAATGTTGATGGAGAGCACACACAGGTGCCTAACCTGCAGCGGTTTGCTTGCTTTCCCCACAGGAGGGACAGAGGAGGTCAGGCTGAGGGAGTGAAAATTAGACTTAGATTCCAGCGGTGACATTTTAGCCTCAGAGCCCTATAGACTTCAAAGCTCCCTATTCAGCACATCCAGCGTTTAGCGCCTAATCCATGGCTCCTTTGATAATTTTGTTTGGGTTTATTTCGGGGTTACAGGCGGGGTGAAAATCCAGAGAAAGGGGAGACGGAGAGATGGAAAGCGTAAAGATTGATGTCGGAAGTTTGGAAGACGTGAGCGTTGTAAACTTTAAGATAAGCGAGAAGCTGACAGGGAAAAATAAAAGAATTAGAAGCAGGGAGATCTCAAATAACATTTGGTTTCTTGCTCAATATTAATCTGAGCATTAGTTAGTCATAACAAGTCAGAACTGAAAAAGATATAGACTAATGCTAGCCATGCTGTGCTACCTTCTCATCCAGCAGAGGGGAAACAGTATCTGGATCAGGCATCAGCTGATCCGCAATCAGATCATTCCACTCACACTTATCCGCTGGTTAATACATCAGCTGACCGGCACCCAACAAACATATTTATACAGATGCACAGAACAACCTAAAATGGTGGCTATCACTCAGCTGCTATTGTCCTAACGGGACCACTCGCACCACCGTCCAAACTTCCTCCGCAGCACTGAAACTGGCTATTGTTGACTAAACTAACATCCAGTGTTTATGTATGTTTACAACTACCTCAGATTTCTGTAAACCATAGCTCAAGTGTTTATACTTGTTGCTGAAACATTTTAGGCGGTGAAGCAAGCGTCTCCATGTTACGTGCCTCTGTCACGACTCTTCAATGAAACACATTGTGGAATTGGCTGCAGTTATCTTTAGATCATTGCCAAAGACGTGTTTATGTAAACAATGAATATGATGACCAATACTGGAGATGCATAACACCGTTTAAACCCCAAAAACACTGACACTGGTCTCAAAATCCCTGTATCAGTGGGATCTGGTCTCTGCACACAGACGCTTGTACAAGGCGACACTGCATCCTTTGTGCAGGCTTTGATGCCTGTGTGGTCAACCTGCCTCCTTTGTCCTTCATTCTGTTTTCACCTCTCTGCCCTCTCAGCTTAACCACCGCAGAGACGAACAGGCCAAGGAAGCATTCAACACCGTCCAGGCACAAGTCGGTAACATGCGAGCAATCGCTGGCATTAGTGCGGTTATAAATACACATCTAACAGCTTACACTGTTGCCCTCCGTCATGTTAACGGACTACAACAAATAGAGTCCTCTGTTTAAATTATCATTGTAATTACCCTCCTCATCAAAGAGCCAACTAGAAAACCATCCGTTCATAAAATTATCATCATGATGCATGGCTGGCTGGCCAGCTAGAGATATCAAAATCCTCCACTCTGTCATTCTATCAGCGAGGTGAGGCGAGGTGAGGTGTGAGGTAGTACATTTCCAGGACTCGTAATGACTTAAGGGGGTCAGAAGGATATCAGGAGCTGGCATGATAAGTGATGACACCCTCATGGGAACAAGCTTAATGACTTTCCCTGTGCAGGGAACTGGATGGTTTGGTCGAGGCAATTTTACTGCAGTGAAACAGAAAAGGTCCAGGACATCCTGTCTGCTTAAATCACCAGAGTCTGTTTTTTTTTGATATCTCAAAATTTGTGCATTGCAGTCGAAGGAAAGCACCGAAGCAGCACATGTGCACACACACAGAGCATGTGGTTAAATAAAAAAAAAAAATCCAAACAATGAGAATTGTGCGTCATTCCTAAACATCTTTATCCCATCACAGTAGGATTCACTGAAAGGCAAACTAAAATTGAATCTTGATTGTTAGAACTGAAGAGCACAAATATACTTTTGATTTATTTTAGATTTTTTTGCAGAATGAGTGATAGTTGTTCATGAACACTGGGTTAATATTTGAGCAAATATTTAATAGTTTATAATAGTCTTACTTATCGACCCATATTTTTGTCCTATATATGTGCATAGTATTTAATTTCCCGTTTTAGTTACACTTTTTATTCTGTAAATCATTTTCAACTTTAAAAACAGGCACCATTCAAATTTTTAAATTAGTGAGACGAGCCATAGTTCATGAGGAGCTTTCTTCCAGCTTTAATACACCGATGAACGACAACAGAAAACAATCTCCTCTCTCTGACAACTGAATGCATCGCACCTATATTGATCAACTGTCCCATGGCTTTTGTTAAGCAGACAAGTAATTTGCGGCGTTCAATTGGATTCATTTGTCTTCAAAACGCAGGACTAATAACTAAATAAAAATGTAAAAAAAAAAAACACAGGGGGATCAAACATCTGTTCCTCTGAGGGTGTTTACTTTGGATGTGACAGGTGGAGCAGAAGGGGAGAAATTAGGGGTTGGGTAGGTTTAAAGGATTCTAGCAGTGAGGTAAACACACTAAAGTCCGTTTAAAGGATTCTAGCAGTGAGGTAAACACACTAAAGTCCCATGACAACCCCCCTAAACATCATGCAAACTACACCATGGCAGAGCTATATTGCATAGCTTGACCTATGTATATGACTCTCTTCTTTTAGGCCTCTACTAGCTGGTGAAAGGAGTTCAGACTTGTTTTGCAGTTGCTCAACAGCTTACGTCTAACCGAGGGTCTCATTTCATGGAGTCAGCACAGCAAAGGTGTCGTCCTCCTGAGCATTTCTTACTACCCAGTGACCTGCCTCCACTCCACAGTTGGCAAATACAAATACGCAGGGAATAAAGTGGAGACAGAGACAAACTTAAAAGACATGTCACACATCCTATCAGATGCCTGAAGGTCAACGGAAATGACATGCTGAGCTGTCAGTCAGCTGCCTATCAATGTGTGTGTGAGTGTGTGCTCGGGAGAAAAGCAGAGCCACAGATAGCATTTAATTGAAGGTTGAAGTTATCAGATAGCCTGCGACTCAGCTGTCAGTCAAGATGCAGTCACCACGGTGACGCTTCACAGCGCTCTGCACCACTGACGACATCGGGAAATGGCTGACTTTGAAGAACGGTGAGGGAGCCGGTAGACAGACAAACGGGCAGACAGAGTGATAGAGACACAGGCCTAACACACAAACACATTTACAGACAGATGTGGGGCGCACAGGCAAGCGCACACACACACACACAGGCCAGAGGAGGGACACACTTAAGGGAATTAGGGTGGAAGCATGCTGGCAAGGCAAGTTATTTTGGTAGAATTGACATGCTGCACTGCATCCAGGCACCAGGACAATCTAATTATCTACTGGGGAAACGAGAGCAGGGGACGCGTAGGTGAGACAAAGAAAGCCCCCATCATCGAGCGAGTGTGACCTCAGCATGAGGATATGGCGGGTAAATGTAAGTGGGAGTTATGTTTTTAAAATCAAAGTGGAAACTGCGATGGCAGGTGTCCCAAGATGATAAGCCAAAATGTGGAAAAGATGGGGAAACAGTATGAAGGATGACAAATCTTCCATGGCAGGTGAACTGACGCCAGGAACACAAAACAGAGACTTGGACCGTCGTTTCCTGCTTTCTTGGGAGAGCCTGGAATTGCATCAGCGAGACACACGTACACTTAGACGCGCACGCATACGCATCTGCATAGGCTTTTTTAGACGAGGGGAATCTGGGAAATCAGACGGAAATATGAGAGGGGGAAAATATTCCCCAGTCTAATAATCATCATTACAGTTTCCTCTCCTTTTAGCAGTGGGCAGATGGGGATAGGAAGTGACATTTTTCCTCTTTTCCTTGATCATTTCTTCGCTCTCTCTCTTTTCAAACTCATCCCACATCATCTGCGCTCCAAGTCCTCTACTAAACGCTTCCACTCTTTACCCTCCTAACTTGAAATTGAGAAACCGTAGCTCGCCCTGTGTTTAGACGACAATTCTCAAAACTGCCCGGTCCCAAAACAAGCTCGGTTCAACACTTTATCTGCTGGTCAAATAATGAAACCCCAAATTTCATTCTCCTCCTTCGCACCTCAATTGCTTTACATTGCAAAGGGCAATGGGAGCAGCAGTGAAAACAAAGGAGTGTGTGCAAAAGGATCACCTGCCTAACTGGTAGCATACAAATACCTTTGACTCTCAATCCAAAAAAAAGGATATAACCTCATAAAAATGTACTCTATGTGCATGTAATCAACCAAATGTGTTAACATGCGAACACATATGTTTTAGTGTAACCAGTATTTCGGCACAAAGCCTGTATATTTTCTGAGAGCTGGGAGAGGCAGAAATAGAAAATAAAATCCATTTAGAGCTGCTGCTGATTTCCCCTGGTTCCGATCATCACATCTACATAAAACAAAGCTATCTGGCATTTTCATGTTTTCCTGCAGACTTAATGACTAGACTTGGTGGAGGGGCTGTGTATGTGCGCCAAAACAGAGTGGAAAACTGTCCGAGTGAAATATATCCATTTTTTTAACATCACCCTGGATGCGTATTTGTCTCTGCTCGCACATCCTTTTTGTGCAATGCTGGTGTGTGCATAAATTTGTCTGCTAAGGTCATCAGTGAGTCATCTCGGCCACCAGGGGGAAACCTAATTAATTTAGTAGCTTTCATGTCAGCTCGTAAACACAATACTGAGTTAGAGCCCCGCTCTGTGCAGAGGAGCAGCACAGCAAGTCAAGCAAATGAAACAGAGGTCATCTGAGGATTCTGCAATTTTAAATAGTTTGTGTTTATGCCTGTGTCGGTTACATTTGTGTCTTTACAGCCACAGGTGTCAACCGCTGTTCCACAAATTTTCACAGACCTCCCTCACTCCTATAAAATGTATTTGGCCATTTGTGGGTTTACCTCAAAACACACCCACAAACAAACACACAAAATACAGAGATTTCATTAGTAATGAAAAGGGCAAGGGCATCGCCCTGAGATCTTCAAATAGGGTGGTTTACAAAGAACAGCTCATTTCAGAAAGAAGGCCACAGTATCAGACAGACAGAAAATAAATCATGTGGCAACACAATGTACAGTAACTTCAGAAACCAATGAAATTCTAACTAAACAACTGCACATCCCAGACATGGTCAGTCCTCCCATACACACACACACTTTCTTTTTGAGAGAAGAAATCCAATAAACCAATTAACAAACAAAAGCAGCACCCAGCGCAAATAATATTCTCATAGTTAGTTAGAGGACAGTTCAAGGACCTGATGTCCTGCTGCTAGAGACGAAAAAAAAAAAAAAAAAAACTGGGCTGTGGTTGGTTGATTTAGCTTGAGCTCAGAGGGTGGGGTCTAGTCTGAGGGTCAGCCGGAGCTAAGCCGAGTCCCTGGTGCCCTTTATCAATTCTGTCAGGGGGAAAATGCAATACACGCCCGGCTAGGCCCTGCCCTGCTCCACAGTGTGCGTTATCCTTCGTCACCTCCCTCCATTCATTTTCTCACTACAAGCTGCCAGGATTACGAAGAGAAACGTTGCTCTGCAAGACGCGACATGACCGGTCGTGTGTCTGTGTATGTGTGTGTGTGTGTGTGCTGACGATTGGCATGAGGACAGGATGGCGGTTGACTTACTGTGGACAAAATATTCCACAGACGCTCGCTCTCTACAGGGTTTCTACGTACATACACACAAAAACACAACTGTCATAATTCAGACTGGTACTGATTCAGTGCTGCACTGTGTAGAAATCGCTGCCAAGCTGTGTGCGCGCACATATAAATGTGTGTGTCTTTCCATGTGAGAGCTGTACACCAAGGCTCTAATCAATGCAAGTGGTCCGCCCAAAAGATTTCCACCTCCTTCGACTGAATATTTCTGGAATTATGCAGTTTACTTTTCGTGGAACTCTTCTCCTCAATCCCCTCCTTCTCTCCCTTGCAGTACTAATCTGCTGCTGAGTTGGCCCATAAACACCCCAGCATGCCATGTTTTGGACAGCCACCTGATATAGCTCTAAAAACTGTAGTCCATTAACAACTTGGTACACATTCTGTGAGTCCGGCAACTATCGTTTAGCGAACTAACGAAACAGGGAGTTGCGTGTTTACCACGTGAAAGAAAAAAAGTTTAGCAGAGAGGAGAGGAAAGCGCTAAGGAGTGAGTGAGCATGCACAACAGAAAGAATGCGCGCAAGAGAGAGAGAAACAACAGGTATGTGCTCGGTGCTGACAGATCGCTGAACTATTGGCAGCTGTCATTCCACTGATGGCGCACCACAAAGACTTATGGCCTAAGGCGGGAAGATGTGTGCGGATGTGTTCACAGGCTCACGAAACGTGACTCTATTACAGCTGTTGATACGAACATTTTGCAGAAAAACGGAAAAAGCACAATCTGTAAATATTAAAAACACACAAAAATGATCGTCACCGTGACGGTTGCCATAGCTACTTACGTCAGGGTACTCTTTGACAGGCACGAACAGTTTTTCCTGCAGGTGGACGATGGGTCCGATAGGCTCAGGCAGCTCCAGAGGGTGTCTGTCCACAAGGCCATTCACTGTGTCGCTGTACATGTCTTTACGCACTCTGTTGATCTCTGAAACACAGAAACACGTACGGATATGGTAAGCAGCAGAACAATCAAACATTTATTTCTCCTTGTGTTTGATATATCACTGTCATATTGATTTTGACTTCTGGGCAAAGGCTTAATGTAGCATATAAATCTATGTTGGGAAAAACAACAGAAATCTGTCAATTGCCCTTGAGTATTGTTTGTCATTTATAGACCAACAATTGTGTGAATTTGGATACAAAAAAAATTATATAGCCCGTCAGTGTGAAAGTATATGACAGCCAAGCATGGATGCTTCTTAAATACCTGCAGGAAATAGCAATTTTTCAAAACAAACTGCTACGACTGAAAAACAGTAAATGTACGATTGTGGGTATGTTATTCTATAGATCAGAGACAGAAGTTAAGTTCTGCATTATTTAGGGGTTAAGGCCATCGCGTTTCCTCTCTGCCTGGCGGTTGTCTAATAGAGTTGCGTATGTGACTACGAGCAGCTGGGCGGGTGGGGAGATGAGACGCAGAGAATCGCTCAGATTCAGGTACATGCCTTCAGATCTGATCCTTCTGTCAGATAAAACTAATGGACCTCTCTCCCTCTCCCTCTCTCACACACACTCTCCACACTAATTCACACAAACCCCACTTTGACTATAGCTCACACAAATTCTCTCTCTCACACGCAGAGGAATGCTGTGCTGTGCAGGTTGAGTGGGGAAAAAAAAGAAGCATTCATTCATCCTCCCCCCCGCCCTGTGTGTGTGTGTGTGTTCATACGGTGTGTGTGTGAGTGTGTCACAGTTGGATGAGGATCGACGACTGCAGTTGTAACACCCGTTAATAGGGGACACACACTCGTGTCGCACTTTCCAACTTCCCACGTTTGCACTCATTATGCAAACAGTCATGCCACCGCTGAACCGAAATGTTAAACTGGCAGTAAAGGGTAGAAGAGACGTGATTCAAAAAAAAAAAAAAAAAGAGGCATCTGCGAGGACAACTGTGACACCGCTGAAACAAAATGGTAGGGCTGGTGGGGCCTCGAGGAATGATGTGTGTGTGGTGGAGTGCGGGCGGGTGTTAGGCACTGTTTCCATCTCCCATGGGACTTTCCAGCAGTTGGGAGCTCTATATTAAACTCTAGCTGGGGAATCTGACACTCCACTATAGATGCCCTGAGTGGAGCAAGCCTGACCTCTGAGCCCTAACCTTAAAGCTAAATTGGGTTGGGTCAAACTTGATTAATTTGATTTTAGCTTTTGTCTTTGTTTTAAATTAGAATAATGGTTTAGCCCTGGAATCAGTTTGTGGGATTTTCCTGTTGAGCTGGAAGTGTTTTCTCTGGACACACTCTATGACAGACCGAAAATGTGTGATTGATGGGCTCACGGACACTGACAAGGATACACAACAACATCTGGCCTGCAGCTGTGCGGACAACACCAGCGGGACAGATCTGCGCCGTGCAAACAAGCCAGGAGACTCTGCGCAGAGCGGCTCCTTCCCAAACAACATGACCTCAGCGCAACACTCCCAGCGCTCCCTTAAGATGAATTCATCCTCATGGTATCAGAGAACGGATTACATCAGTCCTAACCGACGAGACCGAGTTTCGGGCCACATCCAGGCTGTGTACGTGAACGAGGGGCTTGGCAGTGACACATCATGCAGGGAGGAGATTAGAAGAGCAAAGCACAAAGAGTACTGGGAATATGAAAAACAGCACAGTTAATTAGAAATGATCCTGTGTCCAAAAGAACCCACAAGTCTATAAAACTTGAACATGATGGCCTCGCGGTTGAAGAGACTCATCGTTGGTGTATCTGGAAAAGAAGATCACGACTAAATAAAATGCTCATGTTTACTATGAATCTTACCCTGAGCCTTACTTGCTGTGTCTCTTCAAGCTAACATTAATAAGCACAGAAGAGCTATTTAACAGACCACTGGTGGGCTAAGCATGTGTGTAGGAGACATCGGTGATGGGTAAAGAGGAGCCAATGTTCTGGAGGTTAGAAAATGAGTTCTCTGCACAGAGCTTACAATGAAGGCAAATGTATGCTATTTGCATCCAAGAACATTCATCCTTCAGAGAACAAGGGGAAAATAAAAAAAGGAGAAGTGTGCACATGTGACAATGCTACCCAACAGCCGGCAGCAACCCCCCCCCTCCCTAATTTCCTCTGCTGAAATGCCACATTAACATAAGGGGGCCGTGCTGGGCCATCAGTGGAGACGTGCGGCATTTGACAACCTCTAATTTCAGTGCAGCAAGTCTTTTCTGAAGCGCTGCGCTCACCTAAAAATTACCCCCTGCCTTGCGCGGCCGACAAAATCATTTGTCTAGCTGTCCACCCCGGCAGAAAAGGCTGATTTTGTAAGAAAGACACAAGAAAGGGAGCCTGAGGATTACTATCTTGGAGAGAGCAGACAAAAGAGGAAAAAGGAAGAAGACTGTCTTCGGCTGGAGTAAGAAAAGAGCAGGCTGATATAAATGAGAACTTTTCTTAAACTTTGGCATTAGATGGCAGAAATCTGGAGTATGTACGTGTTTATCGGCTAAATGAAGGGCATTAACAGGCCCTGTTACTCCCTTTGAGCCATCTTTCAGCTCTGTGCGTCAGCCACAGCCTGACTCAGCAAAAACACGCACACATAAACAGCATTTTCTGTCAGAGCTGTCTATTTTATCTGTGGGGGGGGCTGGATGCACACACACAGACAGACATGGGAAGAGATCATAATATCTCTATTTAGAGTTTTAGCCAGATATCTGTCAGGAAGAAACAAAAATCAACCTTGAGTGCAGTTGGAGGGCAGAGAGGAAGAAGGTTTGACGAGACAAAAGACGGCGGAGAATTATGAACGCAATGCTGAGCAAGCAGAGTGCGGTTGTATTCCCCTTGACTTGCGCTGCTCTTTTCAGCCTCAATCGAAGTTAATACACGTTTTATTTTATCTGTTTTTTTTTTGTTTCTCTCATTGTCTGCCCTTTCTTCTCAAATCTGCAGCGAAAAAAAGAGAAAATGTCACAGTCTGTGGCTGCGGATCCGTCTGCCCTTTGTAGGCTCGAATAAAAGAGACGGCTTCTCCTCATCTTCTTTGGTGATCTTGGCAATGGAGGGAGGAGAATCGAGTGCCCAAAGGGAAGGATGTGGGAAAAGGAGAACGGCTGGTGGAAGGGGTTTGAGAGGCAGTGGGCTGAGGAGTCTCTCCACTTACACTTAAGTGTGGTGGATGTTAAGTTAGGGCTTGACCTTGAAAAAAAACACTCAAGGTCCACTTACTAGAATTTTTAAGAGCTTTCAACCAGCTGACTGTTGTCACACAAGCTTGCCGTCATGTGACCTAAGTATTAAACTTTGGTAACGTGATAGACTGTAACGCGCATGACCACCTGTTGACCACATGACAAACGCTTTATACTTAGGTCACAGCTGATCTGTCTCTGTGACAGCTGACCAAACAGCATGTGTTGAGGAAGATGACCATGAGATGCTGTTGAAAGCTTTGAAAGTGGAGCACAAGTACATTTTTGGTCATGCTTCAAAATGCATTTGGCAGATGCTTTCAGTGTGTTACGGCTAAGGAAATAGCTCCAAGATATAAACTCATTAATGGCTCCAGTAAATATAGAAGTTCTTAAGCAGTACAAATATTAAATTTAGCGATAAACAATATAAAATGTGTTGATATCATTTAATGAGGCTATGCTGCATGCCTAGCGAAAACTTCATAATGAGGCCCTTTGTTCAGCTCCCATCACAATTGTTTTTATCCCTGCCGTGCCAGATTTTTACCCACACAGACGTTTACCCCTTGATAAGGCGAAGCAGATCTAGGCCTAGGCTGGAGGGTCGTGTGTACGAGGGAGGGAAAGATAGAATGGACTGGAGAAAAACACATCCATCAAGTGTATCTACTCATCTGAATGAGCGATATTTGACGGAGTCAGCCACCGTGAACTTGGCATCACGGGATTGGGAAGCTTCTCATTTATTTACCCTAGCCTGATGCCAAAAACATGATCACATTCGAGCAGCACTGGCAGAAATCGAGGGAAGCGGTTCGAAAGAAGAGGAGACGTGGAGAGGAAAGACACAAGTGGAAAGAACAGGTAGGAATATTTTTAGGGATGCTGATAAATTACTAGTCCATGATGGGAAATGTACACGCTTTTGTATTATTCCAATAATAAAATTAGAGCCTGCAAAATTTATTTTGAATTCATCAAAATGTTTGATAGGTTTTATGTTCTATGAAAGCCAAAGCAAATATCTGAAGAGTCAGGACTGTTTTTGATTTTGCTGTGTTGATGTGTGGTGACTGGTCATCCATCTGCGTTCACTACACTTGTTTTTCCCAGGTTAGGAACTTCTTTTCAAAGTACAAAAATGTGACACTCATTTATCCGCATCAGTCATGAGAACAAGGTAATTACTGGTTACTGTATCAGCTGAACAGTATCCCTATTTTCTGATGTTGCAGCCCCTTTCTGTCTTACATAATCTAATGAATGTAAACACAGCATGAGGGCTAACCTGGGGAATGGAGGAGAGATCAAAGGTGGAGCAAAGAGATAGGCGGAGGGCAGAGTAAAATTAAAGACAATGTAGCCTAGAAGGAGGTATTGTAATCAGGTTTAAGAGTGGTGAAGATCATTCAGCTAGACCTGCTCCACTAGAGAATGGGAACAAGTCCATTAAGAGCCCAAAAATAGACCTGCTCCATAACTGCTTTGTCCTCACCCTGTAGCTCAGAGCAAAACGTCCTCTGACCATGCAGAGCACATCTGTCCATAGATGTGTGTGTGGGGAAGAGAGCAAAAAAAATGTAATGGGTGAATAATCAGTGTGATCAGCTTTGCCCGAGGAAAGCAGCTTTAGATGCCTTGTGATGCCTGGTATCAGCCTGATAATATCTGGCACCTGAAACAGATTGAGTGTTACACCAATTAATCTTCAAGCCAAAATGATCAAATGTTCCAACTCTGCAGAGAGACCAGGCGAGTCTTCCCTGTTTTAGGGGGATTTAAGATCAAAAACCTTCAGTGTAAAATCCCTCCATCTTTTTCCTGCTTGCACGTGCATGCATGCATGGTCGATACATGATTTAAACGATGGAGGTGGGGGGGGGAAAGCAGCTTGGAAGCCGAGATAAATATAGACCTAAAAATGTGGTGGTCATGTCCAAAAATCTACAGCAATCACAGATACACCTAAATTTGCCGGTGCTGAGTGAGACAAGACTGAGGCGAGGAACAAGCCTTTTCACTTTAAAGCTGTGCACTTTAGCAATCACAAAGCCCGGGTACCCGTTGCAAGCGAAAGGATTTGGGCGTTTAATGCATTCCTGCCCTTTATTCACGGCACAGACGACTTTATCCAAGACGACACTCCACTTCAACAGTTTAGGGGTTTGGCAGGCCAAGCATATGAAAGACGGAGGTTTCTTTTAAAGCAGAGAAGCAGAAGTATAGTGCGCATTGGTGGGGGTGACTGAGCCATGAAAACGTATGCATTTCTGGGTCTTATCGTCAACTCACAGCTGCCTCTCTCTCCCCCTCCCTCTTTGTGAGGGAAAAAGAAATATGTCCTCACGCTTCTGTCTTATTTTTACTTCCTAATATTTGATTTAAGGGTAGACCTACGCTGCACAACCCTTTGTTGTTCGTTAATGTGTACGCTGTATTATCAGTAGAGTTAAGAACAGCATGTGTCTAGGTTTAAATTTGAAATATTCTGCCTTCAGAGTACGCGTCAGAACTTTAGTCTTAACATCTTGTAGCCAGAGTACTTCACTAGCTTGTTTATAATTTGTAGATCCTAAAAGTTATATATATATTTGTTAGTGGGAATGTGATAGTACACATATTCATGATACTCTGTGACCCTATGAACCACGGATTTATGGGGGAAGGAAGAATATGGTTTCTTAGTAAATAAAAGCAACACTGGACAAGCATCAGCCGAGAACTGTGGGATCAACACTGTCCAATTAAGGCAATGTTATGTCTCAGGATATGGCTACATCAAACACCCCGACTCATTTGCGACAGCATTGCCCAAGTGTGTCTATTACCTGCAGTAGTCTAAAACACACTGGGGTGCAAGTTGTCCTCTCGTGGCTTTGAAGCAGCCCCTTACCGCAGATTCAGAGAGAAAAGAGGCAATAATGAACGGCGCAGGCGTGTTTATTGCTGTGGATGTGCTCGAGCCCCACTCGATAATGTCTATTCACATCTGAATAGTTTTGCAATTAAGCCGGGAACAAAAACAGACACACACTGTCTTTTGTTTTCATTAGATTACTTATTGGGCATGTTCCAAATGTATTAGTCGTTTTAAGCACAAAATTCCCCCTTTTTTTTGTGTTTTCCGTTTCCTCTTTAAGCGTTTCCTTGCTGAGCTGTGGGAGAGAGATAGTAACACAAAGAGGTCATTTGCACTGTGTGCGAAAAAAAACTGGAAAATACAAACTTGATTTGACGAAACCAAAACTGATGAAGCATCATATTAACTTTGCCTGAACTTGTGGCGTGCAACAGCATTTTGGCGTTTTGGCAAAGATGATTTTAATGAGCCATGTCTTACATAGGAGCTGCACTACCACGCGATCACTTCACAGGCGGTATAAAAACAGGAGGAACACGTACATATGGCCTGTGAGCATTGTGAGACAGACTTAATAATTTAATATAAGCCTTATTGATGTTAATGCGCTCGCAATGTATTTCAACTTAATTCGAAATAGTGCTGATAAAATACGTCTCAGCTTTGCTTTACAGCGACACATCCGCACACTTCCTGTACCCCTGACATGATGTGGATATCAGCTCTGGTCCCAACAGGCTGAGGGGGTGTAAATGGCTCTAGACAGAAATGACGGTGCGGTTTGCTGGCAACCACAGGGAGAGATTTATGTTGTGTGTCAGGGATTCTCCTAAGGCAGGCTGGGTAAAAAGCTCCAGCGTCAGGTCTTTAAGTAGATAGGCCACTAAATAAACGGCTGGCGTAACAAGGTTTCTGGATTCTCTCCTCCCTTTGCGAGGTAAAAAAAAAAAAAAAAAATTAAATTACAGAATAACACTCCCATACACATACACATATGCTTACTCATCTCATGGGTAAATGGCAAGCCAGGACACAGAGGAACTATGCTTTCATCCAAATTGGGGAAACGGACGGTTGATGCATTTTACACCAATAAAATGCTTACACACACACTTAGAGAGACACAATCTCTATTTTTAAATAAAAAGGCGCACACACACACTATATGGTGCGGAAATTGCAGTAAATATACATACTGGGTTAAGCAGGCAATGCATGCACGTTTATATACCAGCCGACTACCTCCCCGAAAGCAGCATGTTCCACTCACTGATCATCAATAATGAGCTGAGGCTGCCTGAAAACACACAAGTAAGATAACAACTCGCATACCGTTTAGCTATGGTCCGACAGTGCACAGAAATGTGTCTGCCCCGACACAAATTTAAGTGCATATTGTACGTTTCAAAAAAACACCCACACACACATGAGTTAATGAGCTTTTGTGTGTTTGGAGGCAGGGCTCTCTAGAGAGAGAGAGAGAACCCACAGAAATAACACTCCACGAGGAAGAGGAGGTGGGAAACAGCCTTAGAGAGAGATCTGCTAAACAAATACAGGAGGAAACAAGCAGCAAATAGCACTACATCTCTCCTCTACCTTGCTTTACTAGCCGCTGCCACGTATTTATTTTACTGACAAAGAGACAGAGGGGAAAAAAAACGCAGATTGCTCTCTATTGCACATCAACCCCGCAATCTCCCTCGACTCTGGTGCTGGTTAAATATTTTACTGTGATGATTGACAGCAGTGGAAACGTCTGCCACGAAGATGTCGTTTGCAAAAAGGCAAACCAAAATGTGAATATCGCAGCAACTCTCACATCAGGATTATTACAAATAAATGATGTAACATTATATTTTAGTATAAAAATATGCAACACAAGGAGCGAGACTTGTTTTTGGTTAGAGGTCGGTTCCTCTCAGATTCTTTCCATCAAAACCCTCGGCCTATCTCATCCCTGCATTCCTTATTATGTCAGAAACATCGAGGAGTTGGACACACAGTTTACCTCCTCCTCTATTCTGGCTGAACCCCTGAGAATATGTATGCTAAAAGCAGAACGTGTAGGTGTGGTGATGGCCAAGAACCGCAATCAGCAAAGCCATTAATCATAACCGGTGGCAAATGCAATGTTTTCTGGGGCTGTCACTGTGCACTGCATGCAGGAAGGCGAAGAAGTGCCAAGCTGAATGTGGCTTTCTGTGGCTGCTGGCAGCGGCGGTGACGGTGTGCTATAGGAACGTGTCATAGCACGTTAGTTTGGTGATTAAACAAAGCAAACAGACAGCGCAGACAAGGAGAGAGAGGCCATAGGAAAGGCAGAGCTGAGGGGAGGCGGGAAAGAAACAGAAATAGCGACAGAGTGGGACAAAAGGGATCGGATACACTGGGAATGTATTTTCCATTCATTCCAGAAAGAAAAAAAAATACTATTAGCCTAGATTTTAAATATATTTGTAAAAAGTTGTCTTACATTTGACGAAATGTCTTCTACTTCTGCACAGCAGCAAACAGCGCCTGCGAAACTAAAGCTACCCTTTGACTACAGGGGCTACTGTCACTTGACAACTCCGGCACCAGCAGTGACAGATGAACAGGTGCAGTGATTGTCCTGGAAAACATGGCTCTAAAGTAGGCCAGTTAACTCAGGCTTGAGAATGCATTATGGTGCCAATTTTGAGATCGCGATAATCAGCGAGGTAAAGTCATTAAACAACTGTCACGTGGCCAAAAAATACAGCGTTACAGAATGTCTTAAGACGGTGGGATCGACAAAGATTCCCTGAACAGTCCAAGAAAATCTTTCTATCCTGAAACTGGCAGCCTCCAAGAATGTTAGTACATGTCTTAAAAATTAAATTACTAATTACTAAGGCTGTTTCTCGGAAGATGCCCAAACACTTGATTGCTTCATCCACTGGTCAATGCCAAGTGTCTTTGGATTGGTAATATGGAAGTAGAAAGACGGGCAGGCCATTTTTTTGGATGCGTGTGGTTAAAGCCAACACAAGAACAATTATTGTTTTAGCATATTCCAAAAATTGAATGTTTCTGGATTAACCCCATATCAATTATTCAGCTATCAACTGGAAAGACTAAATATTTTAAAAGTACAGACACATTTTTTACAAAAGGGTGTTCTCATAGCCAGTCAGTTACATTTGACTCAACTACGAGGGTAAGTCATTTAAAAAGGACAACCTCTGTGGCTGAGAAACAAGTGCTAAAATTTGCAGTTCTTTAAATGGCCACTTAAACCTGGCTTCAAGAGTGAGTCAATCTCCATAAGCCCCCATATTAAAATGCCAAACTTCACAGCAGATACAAAAAAAATATGCTACAAAAACAGATTTTGGTCTCTATAGCCAATTTCCTACTTCATGAAAGCTGTGCTAGGGGTGGATTTTTCTGTGACTCACTGGTTCAAATTATATTCAGGGTTAAGGCTATGCATAATTAAGAGTGCAGCCACTCTGAGTGACAGGTGGGTGCCGTCACAGGCAGCTGCTTTCAGCAACCAGACTTCATTTGGCCCTCCTCAGCTCCACCCGTGAAGTCAGGACTGCTGAGGCGGCAACGACCAGAGCCGACCACACTGAGCTGCACAACGGCTCCCCAGAAACCTATGTGTGACAGGTCACAGAGACGACGTCTATTTTTATTTATACAGTCCGTGTAATTTACACCATGCCTAAAAAGTAGCAAAGAACGATCCCATCCTCCTCACTCACAACACCACAGCGAAATGAGCAGTTCAGACAGAATCTGCTGAGCTATTAAGACTTCAGACTAAAATTAGAACGGGGGATCATCACATTTGATGATGTGGAACTGCTTTATGAGACTGTGCGCTGGTGGGGGGGCACGCTGGCAGCTCAATGAGCCATAGGAGTGCCAGTTTTGTGCACTCAGTGGGGTCCACCATAGAGTGAGGTGAAACTGGCAGGGAGGGCTGGCTCGATACTGAACCATAATGGCTTACTCTTAATGGTTGCCGCAAGGGGCCAACGTTCATTACTCTCTGCGTGAGGGGGACTTTCAACAGGATCCTGGGGTGAAACATGCGTATGCGTGCACACTCGCGCACGCTTAAACTTATGGGCGACACCCCCAAAGCAATTGAGCAAGACAGAAAACTACAGTTTTCTTTCCTTCACACACTCCCACAGACGCAATTCCCCTTACAGGAAGCACCGAGGAGTGTTAGTGTGGCTGTTAACAGAATGCTCCTTCTCAGGGAAGTTTCATAATGTTGCTAATTATTCAGCAATTGCGAAAATATTCTACTCCAGCACAGAAGAAGCGAGAGTTATGTGCTAATACTTCCTCTCTCCTCGGTTCACCTTTGAAAAGCAGCCCCGATGCCCTGGCTCAGCTAAAACAGCTGACCTAATGCACACGAATGCAGACTCAGGCTGCTTCTAAAATACCAAGTGAAGATAGGCTATTTTACTGCTGCTTTTGCCATCTAAAGGGGGAGCGATATGTAGCGTTAAATTGGAAGCCACAGCAATAGTCATTTAACAGGCTGGCTTTAAGAGTGAAGCCTCGTGAGCTGAAAATGGTTTAAAAAATAAAAATAAATAAATAGCCTGAGCGACAACACGACGAGGAAGCAGACCTTCCACTTCCATAAGATATAAGCTGCATCTGCGTGGTTCCATGCGTACTGAAAGCTATGTTTAGTTATGACAGGAGCAGTCAAAACTGGTGGATTAATTAGTATGAACACAAACACTCAAGTCAAAGAGTGAACAAAGCATGCGCACAAACAGCCAAAAGCAGACTGTTGGTTCTTCTGCATCTCGTGGGAACTCATTTCACAGACTTTACCTGCCAGTGAAATCAGGCAGACAAACAAAAGTGAGACCTGAGCCGCGCTTGCGAGATGCTGCTCAAGAATCCCTCTCTCTCTCTCGCTCTGCTTTAACCCATTTAACTCGTCTCGCAGTGTTTCGCTGGATGTACACAAACTATCAAGGCGTCTAGAAACACACGGCCGTGTTATCCACTGAGGCCCCAGGCATACAAACGTGTATCCTTCCGCACTTGCATAGGCACACACACACACAATGCAGGGGATGCTATATAAAATGAAGCACAGGATGCATGCTGTGAGCTCAACAAGATGTGAGAATACAAGATAAGGAATGGGAAGAATAACAGGATGAAGAGTCAGGATGCGTGCTGACGGGGTGTATATGTCTGTGGATTGTTAAAGCAGTCCATGGCCCCGTTTTCTGTCGACTGTTGCCCTGGAATCATTTCCTTTGGCCTGTGAAAAAGGGGTATCCCTTTCCTTTGGCTACAACCTGCAGGGGCCTGAAAAGTTAGACGTTTCCTGTAAGTAGGCCTGCTTTTGTTAGGATATAAGAAATACCTCAAAAGACCAGCAGAATAACTGTTAGCTCACACTGCAGGGCCACTGATCAGAGGGTCTAAAAAGTGCAGCGCACTATTAATCTATTCAACACATCTCAACTGTGTCTACCCCTTTACACAGCTGCCACGTCCGTCATGCAACAATGCCAGGAAAGGTCCAGCTGTCAGGAGAGGAAACAAGAGAGGAAGAGGGAGGAAGGAAAGGCTCTGTCTGTCAGTGTGACTGGAGAAGATAACATGCACTGTGCTTCCTGTCCCCACCCTTGTAACTAAGGAGACCACAGCGCTCACAACCAATGGGGGAAGATGGGAGTGAGGGAGGGTGGATCATTTCTCATTCTTCCCACCATCAGTTCAAAAAAAAGATGTTTGACTTTATGTCTCTGATGTGATCTAACCTCTCTCTTTGTCCTCTGATCCAAAGGGATATTTTACACGCGTTTCCAAATAGTCTGAATCCATCAGAAAAGAAAGCGCGGTGCCTTCGGTGGGATTATAAAGTCGGCAGACAGAAAACCAGGCTGTGAAGGGAACGAGATGAGAGATGATAACACGCAGGTGGTCAGTCTCATCAGTTAATCGCTGTCAAATGGCAACATGGAGGAGGGATAAAACACAGGCTGCATTTTAACAGTAAATCTTCTGCAAATCCTTACATCAACTGTGACTCTAGTGATTTTTGGCGAGGAACAGATGGGAGCAGCAGGAGCCTGCCAGAAGTGGAGTATTAAGAATGTCAACAAACAGACAGAAGAAAAAAAATCTCTTTATTTATTGTGTGTTTGTTAGGTGAGGGGAGTGACAGTATGAGGAACCATCACATCCCTTTCCCTCTCTCATTATCAGGGAATGAGGTCACTTGATTACTACAAGAAAGCGCTGATGCCACAAAACATAGACAGATCGAAATAAACAGAGTAACAACTGCCTTCAAGTATGGCTCATTAGCAATTAATCTGCAATCCTATTTTCTGCGACAGACACATCCATCGTCTATCCAGAGGGAAAGATTAAAACTGCGTATTGACCTACAGCAAGAGGGTGACAAACACCTTGTCACCTGCTAACACTTTTATTCAAAAAGGGGACAATAGATGTAAGTTGGCGGTGGTAATATGTGCTGCTAATCAGATACAACAGTCCTGCAATAACACCTACGTTTATGGGGTCTTATCATATTCAGCTGCTGATAAGAACGTGCCAGAGAGGCATTGATTCAACTTTATGGTGGCCTGACATGCTGCCGTTTGTGCACTATTGTGCAATATTAGATTGGATTTAATTTAAGAAAATGAACAGAGCGCCCAATGTCGTCTTTGCCTTTTTGATACGTGCTCACTCGTTGCCAGCTAATAGGTAGATCTGGATAAATCTAATGTAGCCTACTTTAAATAATATGAAAGAGGTGGTGAAAATGGTCAAAATATTTGAATATTTGATCAGAACCTCAAACTCACGTCTGCTAAACAGTATGAAAGAGCTGTTCAGTTTGACACTATGCAGTACCTATAATTATCAGGAATATTGTTGACAATGACCCTCTAAAGTCTGTGTAAAGACAATTCTGAGATTTCTTTTTAAAATACATTAAATATGTTGCAAAACATGTGAAAAGACCTGGAATGATAAATTACTGAAATGTGGAGTTAGAGGTTTTTTCACCAGTTTTCAGTCCAGAATTTGTGGGCGGTCCTAAACGGTGGCTCGATGACACGCTGAGGCCACCCTGAGCACAACCCTGCACCCCTAGCGGAGAGATAGAGATTGGGCGTGGCTTCAGCACACACAGAGCTGAGAATCTTGCTCATTATTACCTGATTTTGACATCTAATTTCATAAACGTGTTGACATTTTTAATTATTCGAATTTGGCTGGGTGGTTAATAGCAACACTTTTGCTACACGTAACCACTGACACATTCAGATCCGTTTAAACTCTTTCCTCCCTTTTTTTAGTCCCTATAGTTAATTAGCAAGTGTATATCCTGCAGTGTTAACTATGTTCACCTCTCATCACTCTGAAGTAAGTGCAGTTGAATTCACTACAACGCTGAAAAACCCAGGGACAGACAAGAGTTACGAACACGGGAAGACAAACAGGTTACATCACAAAGTGTGTGTCAGCTGTTGTTTCATCCCTGGGCCGAGGGCCTGCTGGGGCTTGTAGCTAGCATCTTAAGTTGAACTCCAACAGCCACTCAGTCGCTGTCCCTGGGTGTGACAACACACAGACTCACATCACAGCTGTTGTTATGTCTGTGTGCCCGCTCTTCATCGTCCTTACAGCCTCGACATACCAATTTTCCGGGATCTGAATCTAACCACTTCAAACGCCTACTCATGCAAAATACAAATTAGAAATGAAAGAAATGTGTTAAATATCTGGATGGAGATGTATGGTCTTCTGCCAAAACTTCAATTGTTCGGAGCCAAGTATCCAAAGATGGATTGTGAGCAAGTGTGGGTATTGTAGGTCAAACATACGGATTCTTTAAGAAGACTGTCCAGAGTTGCTGTAAACTGTCTTGATGTCTGTTGCACTTCCAGATATGAAGACTGACAATGAAAAGAAAAGGAAGAGACTCCCCCTGACCTACTCTCTTCTGTCTGCAGATCATCAGATCTGCTCTTTGGCTGCGTGTTTGGTCTGGTTCTCTGCTCCTGGAGATCATCGGTTTGATTTGTTTTGTCTGCCGAGTCATGTTGAATGTACCATTTAGATTACTTAAAAACAAACACGTTAGAGGGACTCGTACAACTGGGTCAGAGTGTCATAAAGGGAGGAGAGCGAGAGCCGCTGACTCAACTGCCATTAACCAAGCTTCCTCTATGCTTAAGCCTTTAAACATCAATGTGCCTCAAACCGTCTGGGTGTGAGGGCTTAAAAAATTCTGCGAGTGCATATATATCTGCACAATTACAGCCAGCGGGTGCAGGCATGTTGTTCTCTACCAACCAACGTTTCGAGCCTGGGAGTGATCGAGTGTAGTGCCAAGCGCGTACAAGGGTCCTGAGCGCAGACAGTGAGAGCTGAGCTGATGCAAACCGACAGACCACGTAGCGGGCCTTTAATGTCACCACTGGTCCTCACATGAAAGAGGCAATGTAGCCCCAAGGCTGGATTTTTTTTTCCTTCTCCCCCCTTTCTCTCCCGACACATATGCAAGCAAAGAGGGAAGCTGCAAAAGAGAAAACAAACGGAAGCAGAGCGTACTGGAGATGAGAGAAGAGAACACAAAGACAAGAGGGGGAAAGAGAGGACGACGGGAGCTGTAGAGTCACTCTGCTAAAATAAATAGGTAAAAGGCAAAGCCAGGAAAAATGAGTCATTCCCTCTTGGGAGAGCGGATACTGATTTTCTTCTTTGGAAACAATGACAACGATAGAAGGCAATAAAAAAAAAAATCAACAGATGAGGGGGGCACGTACGTTTTTTAAGACTGAGTGGAAGACGTAAGAGGGAGAAGGCAAACTCTAAGCTCGTGTGCATCCAGGGTGCAGATGGGGAGAGCAGAATTATACACATGGTGATGAGGGAGGAGGAGCGGAGATATAACCAAGGTCTGGTTCATCGAAAGTGTCAGACGCTCAATAAAAATAAGGTCGCAGGAAGAGCTCCCATCACAAACACCCTAAACTCGTGTCAGACAAATACTCCCCAAGAAAGCAGAGTGGGACGGGGAAAGAGGAGAGAAGGATTAGAGGGGACAGAGGGAGACAAGTCCATCTCCTGCCAGACTATTCTTCACCTCAAGGTGTCAACAACAGCTGGCAACTTGTCACCTTGCTCATGCCCACACCTGTCCGCCCCGCTGTGTCCACACACCGTCCACCCCCGGCTGAATTTAAACCTCCCTGGAGAACCACCAACGTTTACCAATAATTATTTAATTCACCCACATGACGCAGGTGAACACAAATCCAAATTGAGTCAAATCGTCACATCTCGAAAATAAAAATCACTGTGCTCCGCTGTTGTTGCTCCACATGTCCTGGCACGTCCGGCAAGGAAACACAAACACCAGACAGGGGCAGATGTAATCTGAGTCGAGACAACAATCAACAAAACACCTTGTAAGTCTTTTACGGCCAACATTCCTGCGTAATCACAGAGGGTCGAGATGGCGGAAGTTAAGGCTAAAGTATGATGGAGTGGTGACGACTAAACAGGTTAACTGAGCCAGCTGGTTGTGCGATTTTTTTTTTTTTATATACCTCAATTAGGAGTTATGTGACCTGTCATGTATGGCAGCAGAAATGTGTCTGCACACCTGCAATGTCACTTTACGGTGACTATTTACTACTTGTAAATGAGCTATGTAACCATATGTAAGATAGCAGCAGTGTATTAATCACTGATCCAGATTTCTTGAGTCAGGCAACAACCAAGTGTGCAATAATGCAGCTGTATGGCGAAGGCCTTATATTTTGGAGTTACAGGACAAACACACAGCTGACAGCGTGTCCTAGTATCTCACCTGGCAGACGCTGTATTCACATCCAAATCCGGCACCGTGGTGATTAGACACAGAGCTGCATGGGTGGGTGCTGTCGCTGTGTTCATTTGTGATGAAATAACCAGAAATAACTTTTTTCATTTCTCTGATTCACCGGCCTTTCTCGTAACCATCTCCCTCTCATTCATTATCTATGCCACTTGACCACAGCTGTCCCTCGGCCTCTCTCTCACTTAAAACAAACAAGACAAAACCAGCGGAAGCTTCTTGGTTTCATCGTAGCGTAGATGGCGAGCAGTGCACACACATGTAGAAGCAGGACACGTGAAATAAACCAAACCAGGAGGCTGTGACTGTGGCGCAGTTTGACCGTCCATCGCAGTGTGCCATAGCCTCAACCGACTACCGTGCTCGATTTGGTCTGAATCGACCCTAAAAGGTTGAATTTATAAGAGACTCAGGTTCGATTCTGGCCTGTGGCCTTTTTTTGTGTACGTCGTCCTCTCTTGCTAGACCAAATTAGAAAACAACAAACAAACAAAAAATGAAATATGTGCTTCGTGGAGGTGTTCTTGCAATCCAACTCTAGATGCCTCCAGTGTAGAGATTATTTTTTATAGGTTAGCAAGATTTTGATTGATTGCAGCACCGCTTCGACACATGTTGTTCATTCATCATACACTCAATATAATCATGTGTACATTGTTTCATTCTCTGTACAGTAATATAGGGCATGAATGGGAAGGAAACGGCCTGGAATTGTTTTTTCTTTTCTTTGGTCGCAAAATCCAAAAAAGGATACGGTCACTGATCCACACGCAATATACCCCACAAGAAAACATGTTAACACTCTCCTGTTCATTTTGTGATACAAAGCCATATTGGCTGCTGAAAGTTTGATACGGGAAATAGCTTTTTTCTACAAACAAGATTTCAGGATCTTTTTTTAAACCGTCTCCACTATCACCACTCGACTGCGAGCGCCATAGTATAGATGGGAGGGTCTTGGGTTGCATAAACCACATCACTCAGCAGCTTTGAGAACAGTACATTCAGCACTGTACGTTCAGCTAAGACAATAAACCAAGTGACAAATGCAATACAAAGAAGAAGGAGGAGAGAAAAAATAAAAAAGTGCAATGTATCAGGCTTGATTTACAGACAGCACTTGTGTGACTACTGCTATGTGAACTGGTAGGAATGACCCAGTGTGTGCGTCTGTCCCATTAAAAGCACAAAAAGCCATTGTGTATCATTAGCTAAGGGGGAGGAAGGGAGAGACAGAGGGGTGGAGTGTGGAGCTGAGGGAGGGGTCAGTGACCTTCCTCATAACCAACCGGATGACCTCATTCACAGCACATAGGAATCCTCTGTCTCCCCCCCCACTGTTCTTTATCACGTTCGCTATCCTCCCCTCGCTCGCCTTTTTCCTTTCAGCGAACACAATCAATCAAGTGAGCGGGGACGAGGCTCATGCTCACTAACCCTTTCATACGCGCGGCACTTTTTTTTTCCCCCCCTGCCAAGCTATCTGTGGGCTTTTATGCCACTCTTTCCTATGTTACACACGGTGCTAAAGAGCCTCTTTGTTTCAGCAATTAAAGCCTAATCATACAAAACCACCCATTGTTTCCACTCGGTAATCTCCTCCGAGCCACTGAACTGATAAGGACAGACAGATTTAAGCCTCGCCACAAACAGACAAACAGCGACGAACTCTGAACAAACAGAGCAGACAAAACTGTAGCACTCCCGGTCGTACAACTTCATTCATGTGCCGATACTTTGGGTGGGACGTGCTGCACATGGGCATAAATTATGCTAAGCAAATCATGTTTTACATTACGACACGAGACTGCGGGGCAGACAGCCACTGTAAAACACTTCTGTGCAACACATGTAATTCTAGTTAGGGCCAGACATTCATGATGTGCGAGTGTGTCTCTGAGACAAGAGAGGACTCTGCTCAAGCAGCTGAAACTATGCTGAGTATGAAGAGAGAGGGGGGGGGGGCGGTGAGCTTAAAAACCTGTAAGTGACATGTCAGTGTGTGAGAAGTATGTAGGCTTGTAACGCATGCAGCAGTACATGCAAAGTCTTCTCTGATTGGACTAAACAATGGTATCCAATCACAAGCCTGTACAGCGTGACATGGGCGACCGAGAACAGGCAAGGCTGGCACATGTAGTACAAAAACCATGAAGGAAAAAACGTCTCAAACTTGGAAACTAACACAGAGATAATTGGTGTTACAGAAAGCCTTGCAGCATGATTACCCTGTCATGCTTCCGCTTTACACGCAACATCTGATCAGGTCTCGGCCACCGTTTTTAAAATAGACTTACCAAATAGTTGGGTAATGACACAATCGAAACGTTGCTTCTTTAACATGCCAGTTCAAGTGACTTTGTCTAGGCTGTTTTTGAACTGATCAGAACAAATTTGTCGATATTTATAATCAAACTTTTTCTCTTCTTTCTTGAAAAGGTGAAACAAACAGATTTAGGTCAGAGTTCCTATAAAGACTAAAATACTACAGCTCTGTGTGGGTTATTATCATCTTTACTGCTACTACCTTGATATCAAATAACAGCCAAAAGATATTTACAGTTGTTTTGAAAAATGTTAATACTTATTTTGGCACCGGTTCGTTCTCCTCGGCGCTGAAAAGCTATCCCAAGGTGTCAGTCCAACATATGCTGGAGAGACTTTCACACAATGTGTCAATTTCACCCCAAGGAAGATCAGCGAAATCTAAAAACACCACCCAAAAACAGTGTGGTAAACATATTTACAAGACATCTGCATTTGAGATATAAAGCTGGACGAACAACAGCTGCCCTGGGTAAACTACAAAGAAAACATGAAGAGTAGCTCTTTCCAAACCATTTCTTCAACAAGTTTTGTAACAGTGTATAAAAGCTACAGCTAAAAGAGCGTCTTAAATTTAGATTTAAGCAAGTGGTGCAGAAACCTGCGGTGCGAAATATATGCTAATTTAACAAAAATATTAACTTTTTAGCTGTTAATGGCTCGGCTGAAAAATGACACTCGTGCAGAGAGCAGTAAGGAACAGGAGCGCTGTGAATAGTACAATATGGATTTTGACAGGTGGGGCCTGAAAATGTGTTGAAGCTGGAGACATTCAGAGAAGCAGCTGATAGAGGGTGGAGTTCCCGACGCTTCATATTTGATGGCTACGGGAGGAATCTCGCTGCCTCTGCCACCTCACTCTCTGTGGCCCTTAGGGAAGGTTATGGCAGCGCCGCCTGCTCTTGCCAAGCCTCACAGAAACAACACGGGCTGCTGAGGGACAGGTAAATTATTCATCTTTGATTTATCGGCCAGCCTGCAACTAGTGAAACCAAGGCAAAGGCTGCAAACCACGGGCTGGCTGATCTACTGGGGTGTTTTCAAGGAGGATAGGGCTAGTGAACCAGGCAGGGGAATAAGATATAGGGCTGTCATAAAAATTAAATGGTTAAGGAAACATTACTGGATTAATAAGTTACTTATTACTAAGTGGAACGGAGCTTGCTAGTGCCAGCTGTGAAGCAGAAATTACCAAATTATAGACAAATTATGCTTTCATATGGAAATACGAAGCAAAGTAGACGTTCCTATGCCTCGCTGTGGACGGCGTTCATATTAAGCAGAGCTAAAAACACACTATGAGAGAGTGTGTGTGGGGAAAACAAACACCAGGCTGGAGGTTAAGTGCTCTGACTGTGCTCCCGGTAAAATTCCTGAGCTGGCTGCCAACGCTCGGTTGCCATTCCTCCTCTGAAAGGAGAGAGAAAATGAATGCAGAGGGGTGGGCGAGTAAGAGAGGAACAGAGTGGGTATTCAGCTTGTTTTTTTTTGTTTTTTTCCTCCTCCTCCTCCGTTCTATGATTTAAAAAAAAAAATAACGGGGAAGAGGACAGGAAACGGTGACAAATGTTGCTGGTATGATCCTGAACAGTTAAGAGGCTACATCTGCTGTGACAGTTGAGAAACTTGAGGAGACGGAAAGAGAAAAGGCGAGGCAATAAGGGGGACTACTGTGAGGGAGAGAGAGAGCAAGAGGGGGGTGGGAGAGCTATTTGAAACACCCAAAGAATGTAACAGGGTGGGGCCATTACACGCATACATACACTAACTGAGCGGATATACCGAGAAATATTGCATGTATCCATAAAAATGTGTGAGGGAGGGAGAGCAGCGATGATTCATGATGTAGTCTAAATTGGTCAAAAAAAAAAAAAAAAAGCTGAGAGACAGACCCACCTCTGTGGGAGAGGGCAAAAGAAGAGCAGGCTTCTCTTGTCACCACAGCAAGAAAACAGCTGCCCCCCCTCCCTCCTTCTCCCCGTCTGTCTGAAGGAAAAACAAACCACTGACTCGCCTTCCCCATAGTCCTTTCCTGTCTGAAACGGGCGTTACTTCCCGTCAGACGTTCTTTCTTGAAACCCAAAAAAAAAAAATGCTACAATTTATCTTGGGTCAAGGGCAATGGGAGCTGGTGTTCGGAAAAAAAAAGAAAAAAAAAGAGAAAAACAACCCAATTAAACGAGCGGGTTTTTGTCAGGGAGCTGTTGTGATATAATTATTTCGACATAGCCTAATTCAGCTTCCTCTTTAACACCGCTTGTCACCGTCTAGTATGCACACAGAAACAAACCATGACTCTCTCGCTTTGAGAGAAATTCCACAACGAAGAAACTCCCTCAGTAAAAATTCACTGCGCATCAGTTCACCTTATTCACTGCTCATTTTGACGTGATTGCTCTGCTTTAGGGCCTGAAGAACAACAAAAGGGGAGAGATAAACTCGCACCGGCAATGTGTTGTCTAACAGCCAGCAGTAATAGAAGGGAAGACAGTTTTGGCGACAAGCAAACCAGATAGCCGGCCAGGCAGTCAGAGTAGGGCACGGAGACAGGAGGCCGGGCGGAGGCAGCAGTGATAAGGAGGCCCCAGCACTCACGGGATTGAGGCCTGAGATAAGAGCCCGGAGCTGTCGTTGGATGACTTTATCATACAGCACCCGCTGGGGGGTGGCATTGCTCAGGCTGGAGTCGGGCCAGGGGAGGCGAGGTGCGTCGTAGAACCGGAGCTGGAAGGACGCACGTCAGTGCCGGGGTCGTGCCACAACCCCCGCGCCTCACCCTGTCAAAACATATGCCACCGGCTAATTTATGAGAAAGAAGAGACTGAGGAAGAGGGACCGCATGAGGGCAAGAGAGAGGCAGACAGGGAAAGACAGCACCAAGCCTCCAATTCTGCTTTCTCACTGGTGGAGACGGCTCAGTAAACCAGCTCGCAGAATGGCTTGTGGTTAATTAAATTCCAGCTTATAAGTGGTGCTTCGGGAGAGAATGTGGGGAGAAGAGAAAAGGGTGGGGGATATAACAGGTTTCTGCTTGCGACAACAGTCCTCTCCTAACACCCCCGATTCTCTCTTTCCTGTCAGTCTCTGTGTGTTCTCACAGCTCCGAGCTGTATCTTACTTTGCGAGCGGTACTCAATCTTGTTAGCTCCTAAATTGATTGCATGTCAGAGGTTAGTGTAGGTCTAACCCAGTGCTGAGGAACGCTATGGGTCAACCTACAGCGAGAGCACAGCGCTTGCAGGAGCCAGACGCAGACAGACAATGAGAAAAAGAAAAAAGAAAAGGAAAGACCGATACAGACAGATTGACAGAAATATGGGATGTCAGGTAGAAAACCAAACGCATTCTCCCATTTATCAAAATCTGTTCTCCAAACAGCTGCTCCCCAAGGACCAGTTCCCTACACAGGCACCACAGTTTGTCCTCCGAATGCTGACAGCTCTCCCGGGAAGGTCCTGTGAAATCACGACACACAGAGACAAACAGGCAGACACAAAAACTGTATATGCAAAAAGGGGGGGACGCTGTAGCCAGGAACAAGTGGCACAATACACCGCATGGCTCCGCCACACAGCGAGCAATGGAACAACGGACCATTTAATCTATTGTACAACGAAAGCTCCAACCGGAGCCTGGAAGGAAAGGTGAGGGGAGCTTGGAGTAAATATATTCAATCAATCAGACTATTATGTCCCCCATAGAAACACGTGGCACACTCCATGACAACAAAAAAAATAAAAATCTTCTCTTTATATCCTGTGCTCCGCTACCTTACAACAGCGTCTGCAGTTCACTACTGGGCTACATCTCTAGATGTTATATGGGCTGTCTCCTCCTGCCAAGAGAAAATATAGCAATTTGAAGCAGCTTGTTGGCTGGCAGATCGTAAAGAGAAATAAAAAAACTCCATAGCAGGTGTCACCTCGGGGAGATGAACAACTGCAACGCAAGGGGATTTCTGAAAGGGGCCTGTCACTCAGGACAGAGTGACCTTGAGGGACGACGCGCATATTGGGAGCGTAACTGGGACGTCCACGCCGCCGAAGAAGGGCGGGGGGGGGGACCAGTCGTCACACTCGCGGGGCGGTGTCAGCTTTCTGCCCCGGTGAAAACAGCTGTGTAGACACGCACAACACATCGGGTGGGTGAGGGAGACGTGTGCAGCTGTCGAAGGGTTAGACTCTTGAGGTGGACAATTTGGGGAAGAGTTTAAAGCGGTCGGCTGTAACTGGTTAGATCTTTTTGCTCTTATTATTAGGTGCGCTAAAGTCTAACAAAAGGAAGGGATTTGAGATATTCAATCACATTTAAGCCGATGAAACGGTGCTTTCTCCGAAGAGAAGCGCTGTCATTGTAATTCTATCAACAATACACACAATATAGACGCCTTATTGACAGCTCGGGACAGCCTTGACTTTCTCTTTTTCATGCTTTATTTTCATTTTTCATAACTCTAGACAGGCTGGTTATGTTGTATGTATGTCGCACCTGCACTCTTCTTGCGGCCTTAATGAGACAGAACAGACTGAGTAGTCTGCTATAACCACAGCAGACAGAGGACAAGACTGCACACACACCTAACAAAATAACTTTTCAGATCAAACATTCAACAAACCTTCGCACCACAGTACCACAAGTTAAAGATTCCCCACTGGAGTCTATGCTGTCTGACTGGAAGTTGCAGTCGAGTGTGATGTTTATCTGCACTGCTGGCAAAGACGACGGGAAAAAACATGCTTCATTCATCATCATCATAAAAATTCTTATTACCCACAAGCATCATCAACCTCAAATTAAAAAACTTTTGTGAGCTTCAATCTGACAGCACACGCCACCTTTTCCAACACGTTTACAGTAACACACAACTTTAAGACTACGTGGCCAACAAAAGGGGTTATTATTTTAAAACGCGGTAATTGTTTCCGTCTGTCTTTTTTAAGATAAATAACAAATCGCACAGACTCAATGTGTATTTGATTTTAAACTGGGTGGGTTCAGTTCATACACGAGTACAGGACAGGGAGTGGGAGGAGGGCTGGCCTTGAATATCACATCTGAGCTTCAGCCCCGTCCAAAGGGGAAAGTAAAGCAAACAGCCCCTAACAGGAACCAGACAGTCAGACAGGCCTGCTCTGCTCTGCTCTGCACTGGGGTGGCTTTCATCACACACACACATAATTTCTGGCAGCGGGGTAAAGTTTGGGCTGGTGCTGTGGAAACCCTTGTAAACCTCAGACTTGTGAGTCTTTAGAGAAATGAGACTGAAGCTGGGGGGAGGAGGTCGTGAGTGTCCCAGCCGTGACTTCTTACACACCAGGGGAGGAAACGTTTTCGCTGCATAGAAGAGACAGACTAGTCCGGTATTACAGGATTGATTTCTGAACCAGTAACAAACCAGTTCCTCCAAAACCACAAAACTACATGGTGCAACAAACGACATGTCGGAAAATATTTCGTTATGAGTGATGAGCAAATCCAGTTCCACAATTTTATTTCTGACATCAGCTCTGTGCCCTATTTTAAGGGAAATGAAGGTAAACATTAATCCGTCCAACATAAAGTCCCTCAGGTCAAAATTAATGTTTGCTGCACTTACAATGTGACAACGCAGATCTTACTGCTTATAACGTCTCTCCTGCTCCTTAGTCCAACAGTTTAGCGCGCAGCATTGGGGGCTTATATGAGCAGGAAACGCAGACAAAAACTAAAAGAGGGGTGACTCGTACACAATGAGACAATTCACCTGCAGGAAAACTGAAAATAACTCAATACCTCAGCTGTGCTTTTGGCAAGTTTGGTGATTTTCCTTAAGGTTAACAGTAATTTAAAAAAAATATATAACAAACCAAAATACTTTTTAACATCTGGAAATTCTGGTTAGCAGCCCGCTCTCCAAAGTAAAAGCCAATAAATGGAACAGTGTGTTCTACATTAGGTTAAACTGTCGACCACACAGATGCTTGAAAAACTATTTCATGCCTTCAGTTAGTTATCTCACCGTACCAGCGGCGGCTGAGTTGTTGGGAGAGTACACAGACTGTGTGCACGCTCCCCTTTCTATACCGTTCAGACGATTGTTAGGGTGACTGGCTGTGGGGGCCGGGAAACGGCAAAAGGGGGAACAGGGATAAAAAGAAAAGAAAAACAGGTCTGCTTCCTGACTCGCCCCTCAATGAAAACATCCAAACACACCCATCGGTCCTAATTTAGTCCAGAAAAACAACTGACCTTTCTGGATTTCAAACAAACCTCCATAATGGCTCATTTGGAAGACATTTATGTGGGTGTGGGAAGTGAGTTAACTCTCTTTCTGTGGGGATAACCGATGGAAAATATGCACTGGGCCTCAGTCTGAAACTTAAGAGCTAATTTCTTTGAATATTTCTGTATGCATTCATATTGTGTCTTATTGCATTCATGGACTCTACTTTTATTTATTCATCCACGTACATACTGTTGCATTGTTAAGGAGGAAACAGTCCACTTTTGTATGTTAAGCGTCTTGTTTATCACCCATCAAGGGAGCAAGAAAATCCTTGCAGACCGGTTTAGCAACTACATACCTACAGAGACTACTCATCCAGACATGCAACCGAAACTGGGGAGGTATGCACGACTGCTGCTCTCGTCCTGTGTTGTCTAAAACACTCGTGACATAAACCAGCTATTATATATATTTTAATTCCTCTACGTGTCATGTCCAGCCCGACACTACACACACACAAACACGGGGACACAAGTCTGCTATGAGGGGGCTGTGGCGCTCTCTAGTGTCCCCAGCTCAGTTACATAAACCCATAGGTCCAACCTTCCGCTTAAGATCAGCTCGTGTTATTGATACTATCAACATAAAGGTTGTGAATATTTTGTTTATCGGTGTCCGTAAAAAACAAAAACAAAAAAATCTGCGTGGATAAGACACGCACAAGGCAGACACGGGATGTCTGGACGGCGCCGCCGATAAGAGCCGACGCATTTTCTTTTTTTTTTTGGGGTAAGGAAAAAAAAAAACACGACGACTGCAGCAAAGGGGAGGAAATATAACCGAGACATGAATACCCCTCGCTTGAGGACAAATATTGTAGTGAGTGAACGGAGACAAACAATGGTGCCCCCTTTTTTTTAATGAAAAAGTTGGCTGGTATAATCTCCATGCCTCCTCCTCCTCCTCCTTCTCCTCCCAGCAGCAACTCACTGGCCATTGTTTGGGCAACAAGCAGACACATTCCTCCGTGCTTTTAAGCTCGGCCGCTGGGCAACAACTAACAACACCCCCCCTACTCTTTATTTTTCTTTTAAGAGCACAAATTAAACTTTTTTGTCACTTTCTTTCTTTCTTTTTTGTAGCGTGTCTGAGCCGCTGTGTTTGTTTAAAGACGTAGTTTAAGTTGACGCTTTGATTCCTGAGGAGTTAGCTCGAAATGTGGCTAACACGAGCTAAATCACCGCGGAACATGTGGTCCGGTCCACATTCATCTGTTTTCGGATTTGATACACCTTAAAGTCTTAATAAAACTTCTCTAATGAGAGCTCGGTTTTTGTTAACACACTGACAGTGGCTGACAGTTTTTTCTTTCTTCCCTGAAGTGAGCCAGGGAAAGTTTTGTCGCCACAAAGTCAGGAGTGCGGCAACAAACTCTAGTGTTAGCAACACCCACATCCCCGCTGCTGTTTAAAGGGTAAACAAAACTCACAATTTATTTTTAAATTAGTCGGGTGTTGCTTGAGGGAGGGAAGTTGTGTGTTACAATATCGGGGTATCCGCTTGGTACGAGCATTATGCAGCAGGGGCGCCGACACCGGACTGCGCCGTGGTCACGCACCGCACCGCACTCCCTCCCCCTCTACCTCTCCAGACTGCCGCTTACCTTCATCGAGAAGCCTCTCCAGGTGTGTGAAGATGCCGCAGAGATTTGGCAAACTGGTCATGAGCTTCTTCTCGTTCAATAATTGCATCAAATAGTCGGGACTCGGCCTCGGTCGCTCCTTCACTTCGACCTCTCCGACCATCATCTTTGCGGCGAGGAAGCGGAGAACAAACCACCCGCGACAAAGACACAGAATCCGCTTTTCTTTTTTTTTTTTTAGGGGGGAGAAAGGGAGAAGAAGAAGAAAAAAAAACAGAAAAAAAAAAGAAAAAAAACTTGCGGCTCCAAATCCCTCGCTTCCCTCCTCCTGGTGTTGAGAAGACTCTGTAAAAACCCCCCCAAAAAAATGCAGGTTTGGTTTGTTCTTGCCGTTTGAGTGGAGCGGGGGGCAACAAAAAGAAACCGTTATCTTCCTTCCAGAGGCTCGTGCGCCGTACTCTCCTCTACGCCGTGTGCGCTCGGGGACGTTCGATTCCACCACTGTAGGCGCGAGAGACTGTTCCACCGGAAAGGCTTGCGCGCCTCCTTCAACGGCGATTGGCCAGCGGGGCTTTCAGGGGGGACTAATGGGAGAGCCAATCAGCGCTCACAAACCGAGCCAAGAGGGCGGGGCTGGAGTGACGGACCGGTGTTCCAGCCAATGGCGTGCAAGTGCGCAGGAATGCACATACTGCCTCTAAAAATGTTGTCAACACACACACACAGACTAACACACGTTTAGTTCCTTCTCCCTTAACTCACAAAATAAGCAACATTATAGCAATTAAACGTTTACAGACTCCTACAGGCTCATTAAAGTACAAGCAACTGTCATCACTGGTCTCATAAGAAATAAAGTCCGTACCTGTGGAGTGTATTATGTGTTTTTTTTTTTGCTTTGTACTGTTTGTTATTGTGCTGTAATGTGTTTTGCAGATGAAAACTGATGCAGTACATCAAATGTAATCATTTATGTTTAATACTGTACATGGTCAAACAAAACTAACAACTACTCTGTGCTCCTTTACACCTTTCTCAGCTTATGTCCTCCTCTGTAAGTCGCTTTGGATAAAAGCGTCTGCTAAATGTAATGTGATGTAATGTAATGTAATGGTCCCATTAAATAAATAAATAAATGATATGAAATGGAGTGGAAGTGGAGGCTCCTCTGTAGCTCGGCTCTGTTGTTTGTGCCTTCAGTCGTTTCAACAGGTTTTATATTGCTTTCTCCCCCCCCCAGAGACCTAGTTTGTAACAAAGTGTAGTATACTGAAAGGGTTAACTGTGTATAAGGATTACAAATCTTACAGTAACCCTATTTAGGAAGTGTGAAAAAAGTGAAGTCCTCAATGTTGCACAAGACCCTCAGCACAGCCCTCGGTGTCGCGGATCCAGTGTGAAAACAACATTCCTGTGACCGAGCACAGTAGCTCCATTTGTCATGTAGATTTTTACAAGGACCAGTGTAATCCTACGGTTTAGCAATGGCGTGTATGGGTCAACTGATCTGGTATGAACTAGTGATCTGTTGGGCTGAATTTCCCACTTCATGAACGGAGTTTGCGTGTGACAGAGGCGGCCTATTTTCCAAGACCAGCCTATGAGTCAGGCTGATTGTAGAGTTCATGTGTAGGCTTCACTTTAGGGTGTCGAAATATGACAAAAATGCACTCCATGGCTAACAAGACGCCTTTTGTTACGCAAGACTTGTACATCTTGTTATCTGTCTTGGGACCAATTGATCAACGTTCTAGTAATCAATAGAGCCTTTTCATTGTCCTGTCCTTGGGAGGACCTTTATACATATCCCCTGAAGATTAACATCCCTGATCAATGGAACACACACAAACCAGCTACCTCCGGCTTCTCACATCCTGCTCAGTGTGAAAATAAACCACAACTGGTCCGTTTTGATTTTAACAGCTGTTGGCTGAAAGGGGCCCGGCTAAATCTGAGCCCTGACCTTGGCCCTCATTCAATTTGTCCGCTTACTGCTCACCCACTCACGTCTTTGTAAAAGTTGTCCCCACGCTGCGTGCATGAATGCTCAAACAGCTGCACTATGACCTACTGGCTGCAGTTTGTCGACATGTTGGTATAGAGGAGAGTAAATTAAGTCCAAACTCTATGTGTGTATTAGTGTGTCATGTCCAATAAATCGATCAAAAAATACTAACTAAACTGCATCTGGTGATGTGCCTGGACAAGTTTAATTAGACTGTCTCTGTGGCAACTCAAGAGACATGTCACACACTTGCAGAAAACACATATACCCACAAATATATTTGCAATCAGTCCTTCAGCCCAAGATAACAGCATTTGGGAGTGCAGCAGGCGACATGAGCCTCCACATCAAAGGAGGAAGACAGATACAGTTGCCTTAACAACCATTGCAACACATCTACAGGATCCTGCTTCTCTGCCCTTCAGCCAGCATCTACACAGTATGCTACAGTATGTTATTTCTAGAATTATAATTATTGTTGAGCCTCAGTTGAGTCTCAGACAAATCAAGTCTTTTGTAGAAACATTGGAATCAATGCAAGGATGCAGTTTATTACTTACTGTCCTAATCTATGTTGAATCAGTTAATTAAAACATTTAAGACGAGATCATTCATTAAAGACTGAGCAGAAATTTAGATTTCTTGAACTTTTATTTCAATTTGGATTCTGCATATCCATTGTGCTCTGGAGAGTCTGATATTAACCATTTGATTTTCATAATTTCTATCAGTGACCATCAGAAAATACAGATTGTAATGTTTTTGCATAATGGCTTGTCATTTGCACCTCCACCAATTACACAGGACGTGTAATATTAGTCCTGTCATCCAAATGGTCTGCAATATCAGCATGCTATCTTAAAGCCAGAATGATAAAACATCCCCTGGAGTCAAACACTGATAAGTGATTTTGGTTGATAAGAGCGTGTAGATAGGAAGAGGGGGATGAGAAACCTTATTTTTCATGTGAGTTGGAGATAGCTAAATTGTTCATGGTTTTGACTTTACGTTTCTCTTTTATTCCCTCCCTTAATCTTTGCATATAAGCGGGGGAAAAAGTCACAGACGTCTTGCATCAAAAAGAATCTGGCATTTATTCTGAGCTTTGAAAATGGGTTTAGTTCTTATCTCAGTGGTGTGCATGGTAATTTGCACCTTGCCTGGCGCTCACTCTTATGACTGGGTCACTTACCGCTCCTGTGTGTGTGTGTGTGTGCGAAACAGAAGCAGAGATTTAAAGGAGGAGAGAGAGAGAGAAAGAGAGACACGGCGATAGACAGGCAAGCGCATACCTAAATCTGTGTGTTAGCCTGTGTATGCTTGTGTCTTGACAGCCTGAGAGTAAACAGAAACGATATTAATCCCCCCTTTTCCTCCCCCTGCCCTTGTGTTTTCGTCATTTTTAATAACACGGTTTCTATTCAACAATTAATCCAATTAACGAGGATCCAGATAATTAATGAACATGCGTTTAGCCACTTTTGAAGAGAGGCTGTTAGCTCACTCACAATGAGCTTGAAGAGCGCCCTGGGTTTTTCGACTGAAAGTATGCTGACGGAGACAAAGGGGCCCTCATCAGGGGGCCCTGTAGCTGGTTGTAGCTTGCCTCAGGGGCCACAACCGCAGGAAAGTGAGTGGGAGACTGTCGAGGCAAGGCTGTCTGCGATAAGGGTTGTAGCTCTGGAGGAGGGCGAACAGAGCCCCACAGGCTCTGATAACACGCATACATACAAACAAGAACATCTTTCCCTTTTTCTTTTGACTTACTAGTTTGGGGACTGTGGGGGGAAAAAAGTGCTGGCAGAATCTGGGTCATTTACATTTTGAGGAAGGTGTGAGCACAGCGCAACAGAAATAAATGTCCTTCTTGCAAACACAGCATATACAGAGAAATACATAATGTACCTATTATTCATTTAAACTCGTATCATAGGCATGTCATGACAAATTCCCTACTCACGCTCGTGTGTTAAGGCGCTTGTGTGTGCTCGTATTGAATGGTGTGTGTGCATTAGTTATTGTCAGTGACTGCACATTATTTATTTGTCTTGAAATCACCCGATGGAAGAATTGTAGACAACAAGGATGAAGAGGGAGCTAAGTAATGATGGTGGGACTTGTTGGCATGACATGAAATCAAACACTTTCCTGCGTTGTTTTACTTTAGTGGTGTTGTAGATTACAGCTGTAAAAAAAACAGTAACAGTTTAACGGCCTCTATAAGTCATTTCAATTTTAAATGTCGATATATTGATCACACGTTACAGTTGACATTTAAATCTACGTTTATTTGGACAACTTTGTGATCATAAAATCCAATGATTAAACAAAGTCCCAACGGAGCAGCGCAGAAATTACAGTTCATGGCAGCTAACAGGTAACATTTATGAGCCAACCTCAAAAGCTCAAATCACTGTTGAATGCTGTCTGACAACACAAAACGGGAAAAAAGCCCAAATGAGAAAAAGTAAATTGTGAGTTCGGCTGCACTAAAATACATTATAGATGATCAAGGAGAGCAAGAAGTGACAGAACTGAGGCTGTGTCTGCCCCACTTCTTACTAACAATATCTTCTGATGCGTAATTGTGTTTCTTTCCAACCAAAAAAAAAAAAAGATCATTCGGGAGTTTTACTGTGAATGGAGAACTATCTGGTTTAGATTTAGTTGATCTTGAGTGGATGTAGTCTCAGCCTTGATTCTACAAGACCAGAAACATCCACATTCCCTTGGGTTCCTTGCAGCTGTGAGTGAGGGGCCGGTCTGGTGACGGGGGTAGGTAGACTTTGAGCCATCATGCTAAATCTGACACCTACCTGCTGACTGGATTACAGCGATGTGGAAGACCAAAACGGATACAGAAAGATGCTTTTCAGATTTAGGTGCAGTAGTTTGCTCGAGCTTGAACAATAACAATGTTTCTTCCTCAGTGTTTTTCTTATTTGTGGTTATAGAAAAGGGTACAAGGTGGACCAGAGAAGATGTGTGCATGATGTACAGGCAGTGAGTCCAACAAAAGTGAGGAGAATTTAACTCTGACGGGCTTGTTTTATTTTTTTCTCCCCTCACAAATAAGACCATGCACAAGAAAGAGTGTGTACTATTCATACACTATCAGGAACAAGTGTTAGCCGGAGCAGTGCTCCAACGGCATGAGAAAAATAATCTATCACAATTCAATCTGAAGCTGCAACATTTCTGCGTTTCCAATAACCCATTCTCCTCTTGCCACCACAGCTATTCACCATTCAGTATTTTGTTAAAGGTCACCTTGGGTGTTGTAGTCTAGATGCTCCAGTGGTTTGGCAATCTGGTGATAGGACTGCCTGTTGGCCTGCCCAGACGGGGAGAAAAAGAGAGAGAAAGGCAGGGGGGGGGGGGGTCGGATTTGAGGGGTGGGGGTGGTTGGGTGGACAGCTGGAGCCACTTGTGATAGAAGGCTGTGATGGGAAAACATCACCTCCAAACTCCTACCTCGAACCTGCTAATCATCAATCATCGGGAGGAAATGACAAACAAATCACACGTTAGCATTTCAGAGTAAGGCTGCACTTAAACAGGCTGAGGATAAACAAGCCCCCCCACCCCCTACTCCTCTTTCTTCCCCGCCTCATGGAGAACACACTGGTGTCAATACGGCTTAAAGAAGTCCCGCCGATGCTACATCTGTCCCCGCCAATTGTCAACAGTGTGGATCCATTCCTGTTTCCACTGAAGATGCCCGATTTTTTTTTTGTTTGTTTACTTGCCTGCCAGCCTGTAGCGGGGAAAGAAATGAGTGTTTGTGAGTGATAAGACATGTAGGAGAGGAAGAGGAGGACGAAGAACAGAGAAAGTGGGAGAAAGAGAGTGACAGAGTGAATCCTCATTGATCACATCTTTTCAAGAGAGGGGGATTGATCGTGTGTTGTGGTCGCCTCCGGGATCTAAACACACACCGAATCACAGATAAGAGAATCGCTCCAAAAACCTAAACAGGAAATCAGGATGCGTGATTTTAACCTACTTTATTAATATTTAAGGGGAACTTCGCTTGAGGAAAATAGAATATGATCTTTTTACATTATTTCCACACCCTTGAATTAAGCCTGTGAATCACCTGGCATATGGAGAGGCAGATAGATAAATCTCCATTGTGCCGTCCTGTCTCGCACATGCTCAGTGGCTCCCTGGACGGGCGTGGAGTCCGCTAGGCAGACGTGAACAAGACGAATCATTCCCAGGGGGGCATTTATTTCTGTTGCACAGCACAATCCCCTCATTGCTGGTCCTAACAATCTGCCTTTTGAGACTATAACATTGGAATAAAGAGACACAGCTCAGCAGAATGCAGGACGACAGGAAAGGAAGTGATAAAGGGGAAGACAGACGAAGACTTCCTGAATTCTTCATAAATCTGCCACTGAAGACAGGGTTACAACATGTGACATGCGAACTAACTCCGAGTGCGACCCACATGGGTGAATTATTTGATTTTCAACGCACAAGGCGAGGCATTCTCATTCAGCTTGTTTGTTCAGATAAGGGAGCGTGGTGATGTCGTTAAGTGCCAGTTGTCACCTCAATTCTCTTCTGTTTTTCACTTGTGGGGGGAAAAAAACAGAGATAACCAAGTGGTGGAGTCTATAGCCTCCTCCTTTTTCTCCTCCTCCTCTTCTTTGGTCTCTTATTCCTCTCTCTGCAGATGACTGCTCCTAAATCTCAGGTCTGGCCAGAGCTAGACAGCTCTCTCTACCAGGTGACACAACATCCCACTTCCCTCCATCTATCCATCTCAACGCGGCCCACACAGCCTCTCCTTCCCTTCATTTCTCTCGCTGTTGGATTCATCCCGGCCTGTCTCAGAGCTCGGGGTGCTATGTATCTCACTGTCTTCCTCTTTATTCACTGTTCTCTCTCTCTCGCTCTCTTTCAAACATGCACATACACACAACAAACATTTTTACACCGCCTTTCCACTTCCATAATTGTCTTTTTTCTTCCTTGCTCAATTTTAGCCGTTTCTCTACTTTGCTCAATCTCTTTTTTTCCCCTCCGGAACGCCATCGGCGTGTTTGTGTAGCTTTTGTTGCACAGCTCACCGCAACACAAAAGCCTTTGTTGGCCTGCCACCGCTGTGATGTGGTGAGACAGAGATGCACAAGGACAAACTTGAGCTCCGCGGAGCCAGCATTTACAAAGTCACTGTTCATTCCCGGATAACAACTCGACCTGAAGAATGGAGTAGCTGGTGGGTCGCGAGCCAGGCAGTGCATGTAAACACTTCGTCTGGTGGTCAGCTGTGTTGATCTGTGTGGCTGTATGAATTCTGCGTATAAATCGTTCCACGTCGGCGCAATGCTTAGAGTTTCCATCAGTGAAATGGCTCGCATGTGTTCCTCATGTGGGAGTTATTGCTGGCTGTGGGGCAGTGGCAGCTGTTGTTAGTGGCTGAGCTAGTTAGGCTAATAATAACCCTGCGAGGTGAGTGAGTGCCCGTGGGCCCCCCGCAACATCTTGGGTTGACCCCCGGAGTCCAGTTGCAATGGAGAGTGAGGGTTAGGCCAGGTCGTGGATTAGAGAATGCTATTTCACACTTCTAAGGACAAAGTGAGGTGTACAGGAATACTACACATTCAGTGGCTGGTGGGAGCCAGCAGTGGAAAACATGCGCATTGACGAGATGCTATATAAAGTGTTTTTCTTAAATCCACTTAGCAGTGAGTGTACAAATAAACTGTAACACACACACACACGCACACGTCGGCAAAACATCGCAGAAACATGAGGTGCGTTCACTACCTTTCTGGACTGAAGAGAATAATAAGCAAACAGATGTGCATAAAGATGTTGCAAAAATGGCTCAACAACATGTTAGATCAATAACATCGCCCCCACGTGCCATCAGGCAAATATTTCACAATAGACAAGATATCCACACACACACACACACGCTCACACGGAAAAAAAAAACTTGGAAATCCTCTCGACTGAAAATAATAATGTGGCTTTATCTGCGACAGATACTATCTGCTGTAGAGAAGTAGAGCATGATGTTATAACCTGTGCTCTATGACTGGAGGAAATACTCTGAACAGGGAAGCAATTTATTTCCTTGTATATGTTGGGGCAGCGGCAGTCACAAAATGATCAATTGCTCATTATGACTAAGGGAAAAAGGTTAGAATATGATGATCAGGACAATTTGTCCTCTATGCTACATTTGTTTTTGACGCCTTTGTTCATGTACGAGCACGAGGCGAGATAAGGGAGAATTTCAAGCAATGTCATGCTTGGTCTTTTCCGGCCTGTAGGTCTGGACCAGTCAAGCGTTGATGCCTTTGATAGGCTGAATAACCTTATTGGCTGCCTCCATTCCTGTTCATTTCACAGTTCGCTCTATTACTTGCATGAGCAATTACAGCTTGGTGTTGTTATTTGGTACTGTTTGCCATTATTATGCGTGTGTATGTGTGTGTCTGTGTCTGCGTAGGCCTGTGCGTGTGTGTATTTCTGCGTTCCTTTCCAGACTGTCACCTTTTCTTTAATGAGCTTCAGTGGGTTCCTGAAGAGGTCGAAACGGACACCATTCAGCATTTAATGCCCATTAGCGCCTGTGATGTGACCTAATTGAGCCAAAGAAATCAGATTGCCTGGCCCTTTAAGTGCGAAGACGTGAAGTGAACTCTGTACATTATATCTTGTATGACATTGTATGCCGGCTTGAAGCGGAAGGCCGTGGATAGCTGTGGGTGAAATTTCCAACAAGTTCCGTTCTGTAAAACATTTTTGAGGCACTCGATAGAAAAAGCTTAAAAACTTGTTCACCGTGTTTCACCTTTTCCTTTTTTTTTTTTTTCATAGTTGCCCTCTCTACATCTAAACTCTGCTTCCTTTGCTGGCTAGCTGCTAGCCCGTGGCTCAGTAAAATTGGACAGGTGCAGCAGGACAGCAGGGCGTCACTGATACAGTTCGACAGAACCGCGGGCGGTTGAGAGTTCGATCAGCTCATCAAGCGGGAACAGAGATATGGCACACCACCACACCCCCCCACAATCCCCTCCACCCTTTAAAAGTAGTTCAAACACCTTTACCAATGCTACATTTGTTTTTATTATGCAGCTGCACTTATTATGATAAAATATGTGTTTTGTATTGGAAGGGGACCAGACTGCATTTCCTCTTCATGTTTCACTGCACAGATCAAGCAGCAGGCAGGAGTACAGCATGGCCGGGTTCAGCAGCGTGGAAAAGCTATTCAGTAACATTCTTTTCAAGATGTGCTGAGGTTGAAATATGAGCATTATGAACCTGTCTTCTAGTTGAGAATAGATTCCTCCGCAGGCCTGTAAAGTTGCTTTTGCTGGAGACATGACTTACAATAAGACATGAGACAGTGCAAGTGTCCTTGTGAGAGTCAGAAATCAATTACACTGTTTCCCCCGTGGGTCGCAGGGTTGTTTATGTATATGTGTGTGTGAAGGGGGGTGGTACGGTTGCTAAAACTTTCATTGTGTGTTGGAAGAAGTTTCCACTCTGATTTTAATGCCGTGAAGACCTCTTTCAATCTGCACAGCGTGAGAACAAAAAGTTGGTTACTGGCTGGTTTTGCTACACAAAACACGTATGCTGCGATGCATAAAAACAGTCACAAATAAGCCCACATGCACACTAAGATGCACACCCAAAACACCCAAGATCACTGTGGGGTATCATAGTTCAAAGGACGTTAAACAAGCACATGCGTGCGTGTGTGTGTGTGTGTGTGTGTGTGTGTGTGTGTGTGTGTGCGTGTGTGTGTGTGTGTGTGTTTGTCTGGAGGAATGCTGTCGGCCGTCATTCCTCTGTGTCGTTCCCTGCGTGTTTAGACAGGCTCTGTCTCCAGCTGGGTTGGTGACAGAATGGGTACAGTGGTACAATACAATACCAAACAGCGCCGCAGCTGTGAACAGAAGCAGTTGTAGAGCAGGACAAAACGCAGCGCAGATGTACAACATGGACTTTATGGGCTGACACAGGAGAGACAGACCTGCATCACTGCAATCTCACTCAACTCCTTTTTGTACCACTCAGGCTGCATTAGCACCTTTTTAATTAGGAGCTTTGCAGCGAGGAGATTACAGCTTTCAGATGTTTATTGCTTTGTGCTTTATATAATTTATATTTTAATTTATTGTGAGAGTTGTCTAAGTGCTGCAGCAGTTTGAGTTGAGTTGAGTTTCTATGGACCTGTTGACACTAGAAATCTTGTCACCATGCAACAAAATCTACTGTACCTGACATACTTAAGCTGGCTGCTGGAAGAACAAACACTTCATAGTCAACATTCAAGCATCGCGTTCGGTGTTTGAGACTCACTTGGGGTGAAATTTCATGATAAATCATAAGAATTTGTGAGTGTTTTTCACATTTTTATCTGATGCACATCACTCCATCACTTACTCATCAACAATTTCTCACCAGCTAGTTAAACGAAGCATTACGTAATAAAAAAACAAAACATGCATAACATATTAAACATATTTAATAAGGCAAATGTGCTGTCACGCTTGTACTGCTTTTATCAAGTGATGAATGCACAGATACAGAGACAAAATACCTCATGACTCGCTATTATGAATCTATGAAGGGTTTTGGGATATAAAGGTGGGAGGAGAGTGTTTTGAGCACAGGAAGGAGCGCCGGGTCTCAGTGGGGTGTCGAGCTAAGATTAGGGGAGGTGGACTGATAAAGAGGTAAAGTAAAGAGTCTGTGCAATGTCAGCGTGACGCCCTGCCCCTCATGTGATCATGCAGGACTCGTAGGTGGGCACCATGTATTTGATGTTTATGAAGGCATCCTCTCCACCGTAGCGCTCAAACACCTCCAGAGTCTCCTGGATGAGGTCGCCGATGTTCTCTCTCTTCTGCTGGCTGTAATCGATGCCATCTCCAGAGTTGACTAGAGACAAAGACACAGAAACAAACAAACTTTAAACAACTTATATTTTAGCTCCATGGCTGACTGTGACGCTGATGTCAGGGCTCACAGACCACCACGCCGCACTGCTTTGCTGTAGGCTAGAGTTGGCAAATGCCATCCTTCCATCTGACTTCAAACCCAACAGAACAGACTGAATTTAATTTAGTCCTCTTACGCCGTGGTCAGTTGGGACTGAACGGCAGAAGAGTTTTTAACTGTTCAGCTGAAAGTTTAATGAGGCAGCCAGCAGAGAGGAGAGCAGCGTAAAGGACAACCGAGTTAGTGACGGCTCTGCTGTTGCACAACGCTGATGCACACGAGGCGTGAGCAGCGACCTGGAGTCACGCTCCACAGGTAGGACCGTGTGTGTGTGTGTATGTGTGTGTGTGTGTGTGTTTGCAAAATCTGCGACAGAGAACAAACTCAACAGCATCAACATGAGGGGCTAGTGTTTTTTTCGTCTTCTGCATTTTTCAGGTATTAGTGTACATGTGCGGTAATAGGCAATCGACTCATAGAGCATAACACACTTGTAGCCAATCACAATACAGCGAGAAAGCTGCAGAAGCTCCCCTCCCCCAGGGCAAACACACACACACACACACACACACCCAAACACACACGCGCGCGCACAGTGCAGTAAAACACAGAAAATTGTACAACAGAGCTCTACTCAGCTGGGGGAACTTGTTATTGAAAAAACATTCCTGAGGTGTCCAGCCTGCACTCATTCCTTCTTCCTCTCTTTCACCAGCAGGCACACTTAAACACGCACACACACACACACACACACACACACACACACACACACGGATCGTGACTTTATCAGCACACAGCAAACTGCCAATCTCATGCCACTGCACTCGGGGCTCAAAACACTTTTCATAGGGAGGTAAATATAGACAGGAATGAGGCGCGCACACACACACACACACACACACACACACACACACACACACACACAGAAAGACTTCCAAGTTTGTTTGCAAAAAAAAAAATATCCTGGAGTGAGACTGTGGAGTTTCTTAAGGCTATGAAACAAAGAGAAGCAGTGGACATGAGAAGAGAAGAGAAGAGAAGAGAAGAGAAGAGAAGAGAAGAGAAGAGAAGAGAAGAGAAGAGAAGAGAAGAGAAGAATCATGAAGTGCACCTGTGGTGTGAAAAATTAACAGCAACACTTTAAGTGGGATCCTTCAGCCCTTTCTTTCAATCCTAATTAGACCTGAAGAGAAAAGGACACATTAAACCTTCCACTTCTTCCAACACCATTCTTTATTCTTTCTCAACCTTTTATAATCTCTCATCTTCCGGGCCTTGACAGACCTAAAACTTCCTCCTCTCTCTCTTTCTCTCTCTCTCTCTCTGTCGTTGTCTTTCCAGCCGTACATGGCCTCCTCATTAAAACACAAAGACAGCCAGTCCCATAAAGTGGGCTGTTAAGCAGTAACACGTCTATGATCTCAGTCTGCTGCACTTGCTTTCTGCTCAGTATTCGCTCTCCTGTTTTACATGAAACGACGGGGGAGATTTCTCCAGCCGTGTTTTGACCGTTGGTTAGCCTGGATGCAGTGCAACTTTAACAGCTTTTGCTTTATTTAGAAGCTATTCACTGTTCCCCCCTTTAGAGAAACAACAACAATAGCTGCATATGCTCAGGAATTCAGCATTTCAGAACAAGCCCTTGTTCTGTATCTTGAACCCAGGCCGCGTTTTATTCTTGAGCAACCCACAACACAGGCGTATGCACCCTAGTAGTTAGCAAAATCTTAAATAGCATCTAAAATGCAGCCATCTGAGCAATAAAAAGAAAAAAAGGCGAAGCAATCAGGGAGGAATGAGGAACAGTATGCTGTGATGTGTGTAGATGGGGTAGAAAGAGTGGTGAAAAGTGACAGGAGTCAGCCGGGTCACCATTACAGTCTGTTTCAGCTGTGCGGTGTGTGTGTTTGTGTGTGTGTGTGCGTGTGCATGCATGTTGGTGTAGGTTAAAAAGCCAGGCCTGTGGAGAGCCAACCCCCGTTGAGAGTGAAAATGAGCAGCCAAAGCCAGCCCAGAGGGAGAGCTTGGCCTTCAGACTAGAGAACATGGGGAGTCACGGAAGAGGTGCGGCTTGGGAACCAGAAAAGCTCAGACCCGTTTACTAGGGGCCTGGAGGGGGGAGCAAGAAGGTCCTGTAAGGGGGGAATTGCTGTTGCTATACTGAGCGTCTCAGCCCTTCCAAGTGCATCTGTGTTGCTGAACTGGGAGGCCAGCAGCATCAAAAGAAAGAGGCCAGAGGAATTTGCAACGATTCTCAATATTTAAAGAGCAGAAAAGGGAGAAGTGTGTTTAAGGAGGGATGGAGGGAAGTGAAGGCAGGCTGGGTTGACTGGGGGCGGGGGTGTTAAAAGCTGCCTCTGTAAATGTCCTTCAGCAAAATAACTTATCTTTCTTGCTCTTCTTCTCTCTCTCTCTCTCTCTCTCTCTCTCTCTGCTTTCGGCAATATCCGTAACCATGGACAGAGAGAGAGAGAGAGAGAGAGAGAGAGAGAGAGAGAGAAAAAAAATCTTTAAAAACAATCATAATAAAAACTCCCGCCCTGTGAAGAGAAGGAAAAGGGCCCTAGCAGGAGTTGGCTGTCTGCTCCTCTAAGGAAGAGGAAGGGTCGATACAGGTGCAGACGGTGGAGGATGATTCTCGGTGCTGCTCAGAAGGTGGAGGAAGAAAAGGAAGGTGGCACAGAGACAGTGCTTTGTTTCTGCCTTTCAAGTTAAAACCCTGGGACTGGAGGGCACAAAGACCACAGAGGTAAAAGGAAGATGGAAAGAAGAGGTGAAAGACTATCTATCTATCTATCTATCTATCTATCTATCTATCTATCTATCTATCTATCTATCTATCTATCTATCTATCTATCTATCTATCTATCTGGCGCTGCGCTTCTCCTCGGCTCTGCTGTGATTTTTGTCAAGACACCCCAGACCAACACTAAACTCCAAACAACAACAGCTGCAGCCTTCCTCCTCCTCCTTCTCCTTCTCTTCTGCTCCCACCCTGCTCTTTCTCCATCCCTCATTCCCCACGGTCCTAAACAACCTGTCTTCCCACATCAAGCTGAAGACAAGCAGCCACAGATGCAAGACGGTAGATTTTAAGGGGATATTTGCTGTTGGGAACTCCAGTCAGATCATTAGACTCTAACCACAGCTGGACTGCAACCTCCCCTCGTCTTAAGATTTCTGACTGAGGTTGGCATGCATTATGTGTATGTCGTATAGTTATAATCCCTTCCCCCGCCAGGGATCGGGTGACACACACACTGCAGCAGCTTTAGAAAGTTTAGCTGGAAATTCCAGAGCTGATTCAACATAATATCCACCCACCTGCCATTGTTTCTAATCAACTTAACCCTGATTGTAGAAGTTCCTTATGAAAGCAGCTTAGACGAGAGCCCCCCCCAACACAATAACTCTTTGATCACAGCAGCCAGATGCAGAAAAGAGTCAATGCATGCAAGATCTGGGCTTTTTAAACGACGACTACGTGCCTTGCTTGAAAAGGGAAATGGAGGAATGCAGGTTATGAGTGCGATGGAGAAACTCGAGTTCCAGGAATTCTTTCTGCAGAAGTTGACTGTAGCTGCACAGCTGAGAGTGTTATACAAGTGCATGTGTTTTCATTCTTTCCTTTCACCAACCATACGCTGATAAGCCCCGATCGCCTAACCCAAAGAATTTCAGGGCTTTATATCAGCATAAGGATATACATAACTTTTTGCACTGGCGTCTTATTTCCTCTTGGGAATCGATACAATTATTTTAAAGAACTTTCATCTTGAAACTATTCCAATTTCCTTGTTTCCTCTGACACAGAAAAAAGTGAAATAGATTGAGTTATCATAACTATTAATCTTAAACATAAACGTCTTTGAAAAAAGCTAATTTTCTTCTGATATAGAAGCATAGGTTTCATTCATATTAATTTCATTCATGCTATCATTTTTGTTTAGGTTTAAAAAAAGGTGAAAATCTAAATATTAAACCTCAAATATTCAAGTATTCTGCTTGAAAATGGTAAATAGATACACCGAAACTACATGAAGACACAGAGCCTGAAATACTGAGAGCCACACACTTACCTTTTCTTCCTTATTCAGACTTTTGGAGTTTGCAATCCTCTTCTCAAAATGTATATTTTAACTGGTTTCTCATAAATAAAGCTGTGAGCAAAATCTGACCTCATGTGGTGCCTTGAAAATGCATATTTGACATGGATTCTGGTGGTGGAATACAGTAAGTATGATCCAGATGTATGTAGATACAATGTGTGAACCTTGCCACGAGGACAGAGAGGGGGGAAGAGAGAGAGAGAGCACGGTGGTGGTGAGTGTGTGACAGAGGGTATGTAGGTGTGAGGAGGTGGTAGGGAGTGGATGAGACCACTGGAGGAAGCCTGTGCTTAACAGCAGGGCTCTAATTAAAAGGGCCTCACAGTTGGGCGTCAGGCAGGCCTTTCATAAAGAGACACACTCTAGCAGAGAGGTGGGAGAGACCAGGTGTGTGTATGTGTATGTGTGTGTGAGTGAGAGAGAGAGAGGGAGAGGGAGGGTGTGTGTGTGTGCGCCTAACCACAGGTGTCTGCGGAGGAAAGGCTGTAAAACAGAGTGAGAGAGGATATCGAGCAGTATCCGCGCACATGCACACACACAGTAGTGAGAAAATCAGTGTGCTTTAATTACACGTGGCAAGGACAGAGAGAGAGACAGAGTGAGAGAGAAAGAGAGAGAGAGAGAGAGAGAGAGCCAGTGGACAAAGAGAGACAGGTAGTGAGGACAAACAAGTGTAGTCGTGGAAGTTTTAACAGCAAGTTCCCTTTAAGTGTGTTGAGTTTAAACTGTTTAAACGAAGCTTATTAAACACTTTACATACAAAATTTATATTCGGAATTATAAAATAGATGCAGGAAATTACAAAGAATTTCTCCAAAAAAGAAAATACTCGAGTACAGCAGCAGTACTTTATAGCTTCAGAGTACAATCGCTTTGTTACTTTCCACCTTGGCCTGAAACACTCTTCTTTTCCTCGCACTGGTATTTCCCTCTGCCAGAGTCACCAGCCCCCTTTTCCCCTAATGGATAAGCCAGAGGCTGACGGACAGCACAGATGTGACTCACATACACAATCATGCTCACACACACACACACACACACACACACACCTGGACCTGGGCCCATTCCCACTCTGTTGCTTTTCCATCTCAACCTTTGTGTGTAATCAATAACAGCATTTCAGCTTAACTCATTTAGCCACAATAAGGGCTTTGGCTTGAAATGCATCACAACACACACACACACCCAGACCCCCCCCACCCACACCCACACCCACACCACACCACACACCACAACACCCACACCCACAGCATATCCACATGAAGTTTGAGCAGAGGAGTGAAACAATAGACCTATGGCCAGCAGTAGTTTATTAAACCCCCAACTCCTACACCAGACATCATCTGACTGCTCATGCTTACTGAAGTCTAACCTTTGCTGTAGGTCAGTGATCTCATTTTCCATGTGTTCATCCAGCCCAGCAGCGCTCAGTCTATAGGCTGGCTGCAGCTCAGTGCCATTTCAACCCGGTGAAAGTTGGACATCAGCAAAGCTGTATGCCAGGTGGAGGAAAATGTGTCAAGGTCAGATTGCACAGCAGAAAGTAAGACCGGAAGAATGCGTACACAAGGTTGAGACAAAGGCGTAACCTGCTGAGGATGCTTCTGAGCCGCACAGGAGTTAAAGCTGTTAGACTCCTATCGATCTGGCTCCCACTGGCTTACTAGTCTACATCTGTACGTAGGTACACAGGAATTGAATTCCAATTCCACACTTCCGCCAAAATCGTGCCGTGTCTCCGGCTAATCTTCCTTTAGAAATCCCAGACTGCGGGAGGGATTCAAAGCCCCACTGAGGCAAGGTGGGAGAATCACTCTTCCACACCTCACAAAACCCTCTTCTTGCTCATTTCTTTTTCAATTAGCCAACTAGACCTAGCCATGACCGAGAGCAATATCAGTTTGCGCCATTTAGTCATGGCATTAATGCACAAAGAGGGCTCATCTTAGATGATGGATCAATGCTATTTTCCTAGCTGTTACCGTGTCCATTATTGTTTCAATTACCAGCACTCAGATAATGGTTATCCCAGTCCCATCTCATCCAGTTGTAGCCTGATGCATGCATCTGTGAATCAGCTTCAGTATGAGTGTCACATCCCTAAAAAAAAAGGAATCATCTCATGTTATGTTCACAGGTATATCACACTGATGGCTTGAATGGGCAGCAACATTTTAATTATTTTCAAATAAGATTACACGTTTTTCAGGGTGCAAAAGTGCGAGCGTGTTGTTGGTGATGAATGATCTTTGCAGCCTGCTGTAGCAGAGGTTTTCAGCTGGGCCAGAATATACAGACGAGGTAATTCTTATCGCAGCTATGAGCAGACAGAGAGGCCGTGCCCAGCGCTGCCTTCAAACCCACAGCACAGTGCAACAACAAAATCTACATTCCAAATTCAATTCTGTGCGGCACATCAAGCAGCTACTGAAAAAAACAAAACAAAAAAACATCCAGAAATCTTGTCATGGTGCTCCAAGACATGGTCCTGGTTCTGTCACTTGCACGTTAAATATAAGAACTAGTGTGATTAAAAATCACTGCCAGCTGTAACTTTATTTTTTGGACAAATCTTTTTATTTTTCATTTTGTCAACCGTTCCGACAATCAAAACCTGACCCTCTTCAGAAAGCAGAGTACAGTGAAATCAAGAGAAATCAAACAGTCTACCACCACAGAGGACCTAGCCTTTCCCTGTGTCTCTCCCCCTTGCCTGGAAGGAAAGTGTCAGTGCTGTCAGGTGTGAGTCAATGCCGTCAGATGCGATCTCATTACGCCAGCTTACCTCAAGGTTAGCAGTGGGCTGCTGGCTAGGCACAAAATCGATCTGCACCAGGGACAGGCGTTAAAGGCCACACAAGCCAAACAAGCACTGCACTTTGAAATGCAAAGGCCCCCTAATACAGGTGTAGGCACGTATACATATATACACAAAGCTCTGAGAGCACACCGTGATGGACTGAAGCCGTGCCAAATGACTGCAGATTAACAGATTAACACAACGTCTTTAAACTTTCTAATGCAAGCCAGCAAACATTTCACCAGGAACTATATCCAGTCAGAGAAGCCTTTATCTTTTTTTTTTTTTTGCTTTATTCATACAGATAATGGAAGACCCCTTATCATCATCTCAAATAACAATTCAGTGCCAGAGAAGAAGATGAAACACAGAGAGTGAAAACTACAACTATATAACATCATACATATCTCTTCAACTCCTTGTTTGCTACCTGTGACCGACAGGTTTCGTCAGACAACAGCACAGTCATCTAATAATATTATCTCTTGTTACATCAAGCGGATGAATGTTTCTCTTGTCTTCTAATTTCTAACACGTTTGACAGGAATCCAATAAGCATTGACAAGTTTTTTTTTTATTCATCTTTCAATCCATCACGCCATCAAAGTTCTCTCACCCCCTACGTGTGCTTGTCGGAACATGTCACAACACCGTTCGTTCTTCAGATCTGAGCATATAGAGACATCAATTAATGACTGTCACAAGCAATAAATAAAAACAGGGTATACTTTTATTCCTATTCCGGGTGGCTTGCGACCTTCAGTACCAGAAGCTAACAGTGAAGAAATTAATATTCATAGAAAACAGCTTGGCTGGTGTACCTTTGCTCCGGTAGCAGGTGTCCATACGTGGGGGATACCGGCGCCTTACTAAGGCTACTTCACATCCTGTCCTCTCATTTACACATCTTAATGGGTACAGAGACCATATGTTTAAGTCATGAAACTACTAATACTGCTTTTTTTGTTGTTTTCTCCCACTGCAGATTTACTTTCTTTGTGAAACATTTAAATTTAAATGAAACATTACAGCACAGCTTGGACACAACATTGCTATTCTGTTTTATTAACACCTCCACTGTGCACGTATGCACAAACAGTATACATATTATACTCACATTATAGTCTTAATAGTGTGAATAAACAGATTAATGTAATATCAGGTTAATGCTGCGTGGAAATCTTTTTAGTGTCACAAAAGAAGAGAGGGGAAATTGGAAGAGTTTGATAATGGAGGGACTCTCCTAGTTTTGTTCCTGATGAATATAAACCGCACGTTTTGCATCGTAATCTCTTACGATGGGCAGTATTTATATTAAATATAAATACAGGTATATGACTTTCTTTTATGATTCTGACTTTAATTCTGCTGAAATGTCATTAATGTATTTAAATTATGATCATAATAAACAGAGACTATTTGAAATAAACTTAAAATGAACTTGAGCCAGTTGTCAGCACCACTTCATGGCCATTAGCTTCATCCGGTTGTAAGTGAAAGTTCAGTTGCTGAAAGGTAACACATTTAACTGTAGTTTGATCTACACGCAGAGAAAAAATATGACAAAGGCTTTACAACTGAACAATGGAGAAGTCTGGGGAGAGAAAAAGATGATCAGAATAAACTCAGGGTGTTACAAAGCGAGTCAAAGGCAGGCCTCAGATGACATCTGAAAAATATAAAGTATGGGCTTCTGATGGTGGAATAACCTGGACAACAAAGGGAGGAATGGAATCAGAGGAATCGCTCTCGTAAAGACAGCACGTGTCGAGACAGAAAATCATGTGGGCTTCAGGTGGAAAAGCTGACAGCGATGGAGAGACGGAAAGAGAGACGAGGAGAGGGAAGACCTGACAGAGAGAGAGAGAGAGAGAGAGAGAGAGAGAGAGAGAGAAGGCCGAGCGGTGCAGCAAATTCAAAGAGCAGCTCCATTTGTCCTCTTCACTCGTCACAAGAGGAACATTTGAAGTGACATACTAATTTAAGTCAGTGACAAATCAAAGTCTATCACTGATATTACCCTAAAGCGTAGTGAGTATCCTCTCTGCACTTCACATTTTTGCAAGTCATTGAAGGAAACGCAACTGTAGTTTAAACATCAAAGGAATAAGGTGTGCTTTAGCTCCTCAGACACAAAGCATTACCTCCACCTCACCAAAAACAGTGTCATTACGGCAAATACCAGCACACACACCTGCCTGCGCACTCGTATGGACACACACAAACGCACACACACAGTTATGTCCATACGCAGTGATGGGCTATGTGCCTAGCTAATAAAATCACTTTAGTCTTCATAACCACTTTAGCCTTGGAAGCTGCCATCAATGGAAGGACAGACACACACACACACACACATTCACATACAGGAACAAACGGTGTGCGGTCCAGCCCTTCCATTAGCCTAATGAAGTGGCTCCCTAAGATGGATGACATGACATCACCTCCACCACCAATCACAATATCACCCCTAAAAAACCTTCCACTAAAAGCCGCACACCACCTCCCCCCTTGGCTCTCCCGTCCCATTTCCTACTGCACCAAATGGACGATGAGCTTTCCAGGGCCCATTCTGCCTCCTCGCAGCACTTTTATTGGTCGGGTTATTTATCTCTTTAATGCAATTGGCTGGAGTGGATGCCTATGGATGCGAAGGGCTAGTAAATCATGGTGGGTTGGGGTGGCGCCATGATTAAAAGAACTTTGGTTCAACAATGACAATGGCACCAAGAGGACGGCATGCAGTCCATCTGCATTCAGAACAGGAACCAGCAGGGAGAGGCTACGGGAAGCCTGAGGACGGCAGTTCCCAGAGGACATAGACGATGGGGAAATAAGAGCACTTCTATACAAATGCAAATAAACATGAAAATGCATTGTTTTTCTTCTACATTTAAAGTTTTTCACCCCAAGGGGATAAACAACAGGATGTGTTAAAGGACTGACAACCTTGACCTGATGCTGCACTCAGTTTTTCAGGCTCGCTCTGGTGACAAACACTTTCCATGCTCACTTGAAGAGATTTACGTGTCTTTCTATTGTTTGGCTTTTTTTTGGTTTGTTTTGTTTTACATTAGCATGGACATGACCTAAAACACTTCCTGGTTGAGAGGACATAATCTCTTCTTCTTTCTCTCTTCTTCACTTACTCTGTCCCAGAAGGACAAAGAAAAGTGTTTATGGGTGGAAGGATGCAGGTACAGGCATCCATAAACAGTTAGTGTTTTACAGGCAGAGGCACGGCCCAAGGGTCTGTCAAGGTTTACGAGTGCCCAGGCCCTTTAAAGCAGGAGTGTTTAAGTGTGGTATTTACATAAAACAGGCCAAGGTGTCTGTCTTTAGCCGGTCCTCACATCAGTACTGTTTAGCGTTTCTCACAGGCTGATAAGCTGGAACTGATCATCAAGACCAGGAACAACCATATCTTTGTTTGTCCTTGTCGATGTAAATTATAAAAAAAAAATGCTGTTTTAAACACACTGCTGTGATGTAAAAATGTAAATACTGCAAAAGGGCTGTGGTCTGTGTGCTACATCTCACAAGTGTACAGCCCTCAAAGTATAAATTGTGATACCACAATCCTTTGTTGCAAAAGCACATGCAATCAAACCCACACAGCCTCACTTGGTTCCAATGTCAATTTGGTCTCCGTCATCGGACTTTCCACAGGCCAACACTTTGTGCCTTCTGCCAGCTCGCTCCCTTTTCTCTCCAGCTTTTTTTTTTTTTTTTTTTTTTTTTTTTTTTTTTTTTTTTGCTTCAATTTCTCAACAGAGTTAAAAAAGAAAAGCGAAAAAAAAAAAGCATGTGACCAGTGAAAACATAATAAACACTATGGAAGCAGCCTTAGCTGCACAACCACTTAACTGGGCCGCACATGTGCGTGTAGGGGTTTGTACATTTGTGTGTCACCTTTACAGTATCTTATTATTAGCAGATGTCCCTACTCACTGGGGAAGGTACAGTCCAAACAGAAGCAGACTGAAAGAGGGAGAGGAAAGAGGGGGAGTGGGACAACAGAGGGAGGGTGGAGTATTGAGATATGCTGGGACAGCAGTACCACCCCGATGTGAGTCATAGGACACACTGTCAGCAGCCATCCAACATCACACACTGACTCATTATGCTGGAGGAGAGGAGATGACAACGGTAGCCATGATCAAGGAGAATGGAAGAGGCACATCAGTGTGAGACAGACAGCGAGGACGCAGTCAGCGTCAGCAGTTACGGTGGTGGCACTCCGCTCAGTCCCGTGCTGATGAAGGCATGGAAACTTGCAGATGTGTCCAAATACATATGGAGCAGACTCGATAATTTTATGCAGAGATCTTCATTTCTTCTGGAGATCTGTCGCTGATGAAATTTAGCCAAATCACACACATTCCAGTTGGTCTTCTCAAGAAAATGAGTCATTTGAACTAATGACCCAAAACAGCATCAGCTTAGACTCAAACTGAAGGCGTCTTCAGCAGTAGAGATTGTAACGGTAGTTTCTTCCCTAACCCTACCCAGACATTTTGGTGCCTTAAGATAATCAAACCAAAACCACAGCATACATTTTGTCGTTTAATTTGTTGTTGAGGAGGACTTGTGCACAACATAGTAGACAAAGAAACCTATATTATGTGTTTTGTCGTTAACAGAGCAAATATGTTGAACCGATGAACTGAGACCAGCTAACTTGTCTTATTAGATGAAGGATTTCCATGTTTGTTTAGCTTTTGGGGATTAAGATTCAAACAACATAGCAAAATCAGACAATCTCGCCAACATGTAAATGCTGGTGAGAATCAACAGTTATTGTGAAATCTGACTTTCAGTCAGACTTGTTTGAAGGCCTGAATCAACATGCCTAATTGAAAACCTCAGCTGTGCTGCTTTGGCTATTTAAATTAGCAAATTGGCTGTTGTTACTTGCAGACAGTAACTATAAAAACTAATCATCCAGCTGTTTTTAATACAAAACCTAACCTAACTCATGGGCCTAAAAATCCAGGCAAGGCCAAGGAGGAATTCCAAGGCCAGGAAGCAAAGAAACAAAAACAAGATGTGATAAGGTTGACGCATCAATGAGAAATCTGCATATTGATATCTGCAACACTCGTCTTTTTCTCTACCAGAAAGCCAGAATAATCATGACTGCTTAAAAAAAAAAAAAAATCACCACCTGGTGTGTTGACAGAGCAGATGAATTCTTGACAAATGCCATAAACAAATGCCATCTCAGGTGGGAGGCAAAATCGAAATGCCACGATGTACTGGATTTACAGAAGAGATACTTGTGTTCATTTAATTATGTAATTTTCTTACACCCTGTTGAGAATATGCACACGCTGTAGCACAGAATGACGGAAACACACTGTGATTAGCACGTCCTTTAGCCACCTTTTTAGAAATTTGCTTAAAAATTGCAGAACAAATCTTTTGCAACGCCCTGACATGGGCTGCATGTGCATGGAGTGTTGAGATATGATTTACTTCACTGTTATGATGTCTATACATCACCATGTAGTTCGTAATACAGTCGTCCCTCGCTATAACGCGGTTCACTTTTTGCGGACTTGCTGTTTCGTGGATTTTTTTTGTGTAATTTTGCATGCTTTTTTTTTACAGCGTACTGTACAGTATGAACGCGCATTGTGTTCTGTGTCCTAAATTGGCTAAGGGAGAACCGCTCATGTGTGCGTCCTGATTAACTAAAGGAGTACTGTACAAAATGCGTGTAAAAAGGTGTATAAAAGTTTGTGGTTAGGGGTTTTACGGCCTTAAAACATGTGTAATAATTGTAAAACTTACTTCGCGGATTTCGTTTATTGCGGGTTATTTTTAGAACGTATCCCCCGCGATAAACGAAGGACCACTGTACACAATAACCATCTCCCCTGAGAAACACCATATCTGTCTGGGGGATATGACAGTCGACAGGTTTTTATTCATAAGGTGTGTGTATGTGTGAAGTGTGCATGTCATGGCTAGCTGAAGCTTGTAGGGATTTCTCATTAGAAGCTGTTGGTTGCGTCCGTGTAGTCCCTGGGCTGAGCGTTGTCCCCTTGCCAAGTGGAATGCAGGACCATTAGGTCGGCAGAGAAGGGACCATTTATTTGGCTCTTTTCTGGCTGTGGCTGTATTATCTGCTGTGATGCTATTTGTCTGAGACCAGCCAAGCTGCCGATGTGACAGGATGGGAAGCGGGGCTTGGGGGGGGGGTATGAATGATGGGCTCTGAGACATGGCCAGTTTTGCTTCGCTGACAAACTGGGGCGAGGAAGAGATGAGAAAGAGCAAGGGTGGAGGCAAGGCAGGGGATGAACGCACGCGCGAGACACAGTGGTAGCCGGTCGCCAGGGGACACAATTTACAGCACCTGTTGGCCGTGATTGATCAAAGGAAGAAGAGAGAGGGTAATGGTGTGTGGTCTGGCACGGGATGAAGTGATGGGATGAAGGAGAGGGTTAAAACCAAAGACATAGAGAAAAATGGAGTGTGAGAGAATGAGGGGGATATTGGGATGGAGGAGTATAATATAGACAGAGTGAAAAGAAGATGGGACGTGTGGAAACAAAGAAAGCAAGGCACAGAGAGAAAGAGGTAGAAGGAGAATGGGAGATGAATAAAGAGAAAAGGTCGATGGTGCAGGAATGTGTGAGGAAAGAGACGCAGGGAATATATATTTGTCCCCTGATGGGAGTGTGTTAGGAGTCCATCTGTGGAGAAATGAGATCAGTGGCTGACTTAGTGGTAGAGGAAGACTTTGCTGCCCTGCGGCTTACACACTGACTCAACACCATCTCCCCCGTCTCTCCCTCTCACTCTCAGGTCTCATACAACCTGCAACACACTTAATCTGCAGGACGATTCTGTGTGTATGTGTGCACGTGGACGCAAGCAAAGTCTTATTACCCGGGCTCCTCTCCCACTCCACCTCTCCATCAAATGACTTGGGCAGTCTCCTCCACTCGTCTCTCTCATCTCTTTCGCTCCATCCCAGCTGAGACCACAGAGGAATCTCCTCATAGAATCACCCACTAAATCATCTATCCACCGAGCAGACACCTCGGCAAACACTCTCACCTGGAGCTTTCATTTCCAATCCAAACACAGAGATAGAGGGTGGGTCTGCATACACATGTGTGTGTGTGGTTGGGACTAGAGTTAAACTGAAAAGTAACATCACTGTTGTGCTTGTGCATATGATCGCCAGTGAATGCGCTTGGGGTTTGAATTTTAATTACAGATATATATGCAGACCTGGATTTTGTTGGACCAGCTGCAGCTTGTGTGTGAAGTTATCATGAGCTTGTTTCAAACGGTGATTTACTAAATCACGTTACATCATTAAAATTAATGGTCTAGTGTGTAAGATTTACATGGATCTTCTGGGAGAATATGGAAAGAATAAAAATACAATATTCAAGTATGCTGTCATTTGTGTAACATCTGAAAATAAGATTATATACAGTATATTATATATTATTTTATATATACAGAGGGAGCACTGTAGGTCCTCTTCCACAGAATGGTTAAATTGCTTAATATTCACGTGTTTCGCAACCACCGTAGTTTCTCCGACATGCTTGGAACGAAAGGTGGGTATCCATGTGGTTTTCAGTTAATTGTAATCTGCAAACCAATCTGCAAACCACTAAGTCACTGAAGCCTTGCAAGCTGCAACACAACTCCACCAAAAAAAAATCAGCAACATAATATAAATAATAATAACAATTCAAGCAATATCATAAAAATAACTAACAATTGTGTACTATCGTGACTAACTGTAATTAGTCTTAGAGGGGTTTGTAATATATTTTGTAATAATATGTTATTCAGGACAGATGTGTTCCACATTACCTTTTTTACTCCTTTTACAGGCCAGCACTGACTCTCAATTTGTGTACTTCCATAATTAATCATGACAAAATGCAGTGTACTGAGAGTCCCCGGATCATCTACTCTAGCAATATACAATGTTGTTGTAAGTTGTAAATGTGTTTTATATTTATATTTTAGCAGACACATGTTGGCATTAATGCTCCACTTCCGTTGCAAGAAAAAGGAATGAGGAGATCCTGAGTATCCATGAATAAAAATGTTGCAGTCATCAATTAGCAACCAAACATTAGCTCTTTATAAATTTGGTTCAGTTAGCTACACAACAGTTGTCAGTTACTAAGTGGAACAATTAAATAGTAACAGCTAACCTGCAAGTCTGAACATACTGCTACTGCACCTGGCTCCTGCATAGTAAGCACATACGTGTGTGTTCACTGTGGATAAGATCACTTTTATCTCACACACAGATTACCACATAAACCACAGGGTGAGATAATGTTGCACCCAAACCCAATAGACATGCTACTCCACCCAACACACACACACTTACAGCACACATAACACAACACAGATCTCCCCATCTCAGAAAACCAGATGAAGAGAGAAACAGGCCCATGCCTGGTGCCAGCGATGCAGTGACGGAGTGTGCCAGGGGGGAGCTGGAGGAGGGTGGAGAGGAAGGTGAGCCAGAGAGGGGAAGCAGATTAGAGCGCCTGGAGGCTGCTGAGGAGGAGAAGGAGGAAGAAAAGGAGGAAGAGAGATGAAAGACGAAAGGAGAGAAGCGGAGGAGTTAGCTAGTGGTTTATAGTATTTGACTGAGATTACTCTGCCGCTGGGTTTACCTGATTACAGCACAGTGCTGGAGGACAGTGAAAAACGTACACACATGGATTGGCATGAACAGACGCGCAAACACACAATCTACGACTACATACTGAGGGCCCGAGGGGAAGCAGCAGCTGCAACTTTCTGTCCAGGATAGATTTGGACATCAGGGTGGAGTGTTTATGTCCACAAGTGATTTTGTAGTACATGAGGTGTGTGTGTGTTACATTCAAGAGAAAAGAAATACATCTGACGTATTAGAGAGTCCACCGAAGCTATTCCTCCCCTTCGCTCCTTCTCCAGTTTCAGAGCAATCAACCATAGGCTCATATAATACACACTTTCTCCTTGCTCAAACTTTCCTCTTGATCTATGTTTTATGCCTTGACTGGGGTATATGAGAGCGAGCCGGAGCACACAGCACTGCAGCCCTCGTATAGACTCACAAAATTATCCTGGCCTTATGAGGACGAGGAGGAGAGAGTAGTTAATTAATCACTAGTGTCTCATTTTCTCTTTATAACACTCTCATTTACTCTGAGGCTCATTTTTGCGTGTCACTGTCTTTTCTTACTGCTAATCTATCTGGATATATTGAGTTTGATGAGAGTAGCAGTGATTGTTGGCGGTTTTTAAACGGTTGTGGAGCTTTCCGGCTTATTTTCTGTCTACCCTTATGACGGGGGACGCCAGCCTCATTCTAAATGAACTGACCAATTTTATGCTTCAAACTGTGAATCTAAGCCTGCAGATGGTGTCTCGGCTGAATGGTTAGTCAATTTGAGTGAACAGATATTTTATCATCTTGAAGAATCTGGTTTTGTTTGTCATCTTCAAACTGTACTCTGGTGGTTTAACTATTTATTTGAAAGTTAGAGCTCCATGTGAATTGTTGTGTCACACCAGTTGTTTTTCTCCGTCTTTACAGACCACAGCAGAAATTATTAGATTGTCAGGGAATGAATCGGCAACTATTTTGATAACTGTCGTTTTTCAAGCGAAAAAAAAAAGCGCCAGACAACTTCTGATTCCAGCTTCTTAAATGCAAGCATTTTCTGCTTTTCTCTGTTGTATGGAATTTAATAACACTGGGGGTGTAGGATGTTTCTCAGACAAAACAAACAATTTGAGGGTGCAGTGCACATATCTCACTATTTTCTAACATTTTATAGACTACGCAATTAATTGATTGAACTGGAAAATAAATAATTTGCAACCCTCCTTCCAGCTAGTCCAGTTCTTCTAAAGGCTTTACCTTGAACGGATGAACAAATATGAATCATACTACATTGTAAATCAATCCCTTGTAAGTTTATCACATTTCTTTCAAAGAATACTAATCATCAGGGGGGAAAAAAAAGATTCTGACTTCCTTGCCCAAGAGAGAGGGACGGAGTGGAGTCGATTAGTCATTTGTGGTGAAGATAATTTATATTAATAACAAGCGGGAGTGTGCCTGCAGCCGTGCCTCAGCTCATGTCCCTGTGATGAATGCTTTATTGGTTGGTATCCAATATTTCCTTGAATATTTATTATGAGTATACATATATAGATTTTATGCAGTCATGGGTTTCATTCCCTGTAGCAGTTCCCTTTAATCTATATGGGAGTGCTATGAAATAATTGAATGCCTGGAAAAGTTGACACATTCATGTGAAGTAACGCACATGAGTGTAATCTATTGCTGCAAGAATTTGCCTCCTTAGTGTCATAACACTACGCTGAAAAACAACAGAACTTAAATAAATTTCCACTGCAATCTGATGTTTGTCTCTATTCCAAATACAGAGAGTGATACTGTTACCAATGGATCCTCTCTGTCTCTCTATCGCTGACTCTCAGCCATGCCCGGGCACTTTGTGTGGCTCCCTAAGGAGAAAGGGTACACCGGTGATCTTCTTCAGTGCAATCAGACTCAGGGACAGAGCCTTGAACTACACGACCCACGGGCCTCCTTCAGCTGTATCCTGCAGAGAGGCAGCTGGATATGGGTGTGAGTTTGAGAGAGAGGCAGATGCATGGTGAAAAGTAAGAGTGGGAGGTGGAGAGAAGCCAGTCAAAAGTTATGAAATATGCCCCTTGAATAATCAACGGCCAAATCAATTTGTTCAACGTCCAAGAGAAGCGGGTGGACTACAGAGGAATGTGTGGAGTGGGCGGTCGCTCAGTGTGCATCCAAGTCCATATCTCAGACAAACACACAACAGCCAGAGAGTCTGCCTGGGTCTAGAGAAGAGATGGCCAGGAGGGGTGTGACTGAGGAGAGGGACCAAACATTTTCTTCTTTTTCATAAATGTTGCAATGCACATAAATTTACATATTTTACAATTGAGTACTTCCAACTTCATTCAGACTTTGTTTACTTTAACTGCTTGTTTCATCTAGTATGTACAGAAGATGTGTGTTAGATGAGGACCTACCTACTCTCATATCAAATGTAAAATGTAAATGTAAAAGCACAAATTGTCGTTTTTACATTTTGGTTAGCTGTTTCCATTTCTCGACTTTAATCTAAGCTAACTTAGCAAATTCTCTCCTGGCTGTAGCTTCACATTTATCACAAAGATACAGATATGGTTATCAGTCTTGTTATCTAACTCCCAGCAAGAGAAAGCAAATATTTTCCCCAAATGTCAAACTCAAATTGTGTACTGGAGGATTATCATGTTGAAAAAGGAAAATGTCTTTCCCAAGCTCATTGTATGCTGTAGAATAGACATAAACATAAATATATGTATTCCTAATAGAGCCTGACCAATATTGGATTTTTGCCAAAGCTGATACTGATATTAGGGAATAAAAAACATTCTGATATCACTTTATTATCCGCCTATTCTTTATATATAAATACACACAGATTTATTGCAAAGATGCCTCAAATGTGGCTATCAAACACTTGTAACCAAGATATGTAATGGAGGCAGGATGTTTTACAGTTTAACGATAAAGTTTATTGTCCGAACTTAATCAGTGCACTGAAATAGTAAAAAAAAATTCTGGGAATTTAATAATTATAAATACAGTAGATACAATTTAATTAAACAATTTATTAGTTGAATTATCCTGTCATTCTGTTTATTTACATGTTTTGGTAAGATTTTTATTTATTTTTTTAATCAAAACGTCATGACAGTACAGCTTCATTGGATCCCACTGAAGTGAGAGGAAGATAGAGAGATGCAGTGCAGTACAAGGAGATAGACTAGAAAAGGCCTGCAGGCTGCAACTGGCCCAGTGTGCCCTGCTCAATAAAGCCAGCCATTTTATGACCCCGCCTCTCGGCATTTTGATTTTAATACTCTTCCTCCCTGTGTCTTTCTCACTTCCCCTGTTTCTTTTACCGCAAAAAGCTCTGCATTTTACTTTCATTTGTCTTTGAATTGTTACTCTGCCTGTCCTCCGTCTGCCTTTTCACTCATGTATCCCCTGAACACTGGAAAGACAGTTAGGGTAGGCCTTATGCAGGAGGGGGGTGAGACAAGCTGGCCTAACTAGATTAGCAAGTATCCTATTTCTCACATTGACAAATTAATTTCCGTACAAATTAAATGAAGGAACCCTCCCTTGATAATTCCCTAGGAAATTGAAGATGGTTTTGAAGAATGGAATAAAACATCCCCTTCTACAAGAGAAAAAAATCTAATTACCAGTGCAGCAAAATAATGGTAGGCTAATAAATTAGGAACAAATAAAGCTGGGTAGCCAGAATTCTATATGGTCTATGAAAGTGAGTAACGTGAGCCAGAAAGATTGCTCCTGAGGTGGATTTGAGTACAACAGAGATTCTGAGAAAGGGAGAGGAAAAGAGAGAGAAACACAGTAACAAAAACATCCTTGTCTATTACAGGATGTGCTATTTTCCTGCAGGCAATGGCAAGACAGAGGTAAAAGACAATAATAAAAGTGTGGGAGAGGGCAGGATATGGAGGACGGGGAAGGAGAGGAGAAAACAAACAGCACCCAGACAGAGACAAAGTGAGTGGCAGGCGACAGCGAAAGGCTGTCTGGGCTCGGGCTGTTCAGATCCACTGACATTTACAGAGTGGCCGATCTCTCCTTGCCATCCTCCCCTTGAAAAGTTCAAACGCACACAGATCCACAGAGGAAATGCTACGGCGTGTGGATTAACGCACTCTCTCATCTCTCTGCAGGCTGCCCCTCCATCTTTGTGTGTTACGGCTGTCAGTCTTAGTGTTTGCGCGTCAGTCTGTTTCATGTCTGTCTCCTACCTGTGTCTGCATTCTCAAACAACAAAGGACAGATTCCCATTAAGACTGAAACACAAGGAACTCTCGCTGTGCCCCTGCATTGTGAGCCTGTGTGTGCTGAGCTGTCCTGGCAGACAGGTAGGAAGAGAGGTGTGGGAACCCTGGGTGGGGAAAGACTGCTGAGACAGGCCTAATTAGAGTTGAGCAGTCGCCCAGCTTTTGCCCCAGCAGGGGAACTCCCTGCCACCACCACCGCCTCCATGCCATCTACGCCCCACTGCTTCATAACCGCACAAACACACACACATACACACACTGGCACATGGTTGCAGATACTTTGGCTGGTTCTCTGGCTGAGGGGAAACACTGAATGCACTTTATTTGACCCCGTCGCCTCTCTTTTTTTTAATCCCTCTCTTGTCATTACCATCTAATTCTCTCTCTCTCTCTCTCTCTCTCTCTCTCTCTCTCTCTCTCTGCTCCTTGTTTGTATTTTTGGATTCCATTTTAGTCCATTTTAATTCTGTATTTCATTTTGAGTCACGAGTCGAGACCTCCAGAGAACACGACTGGAGAGAACGGGGTGACATGCAATTAAATTCTCCACCTGAATTCAAATTAAGGGACAAAACGACCCTAATTCTTTTTCATCCTTTACAGTAATAGGTTATATTCAAGGGTGCTCTTGGTTCTCTTCAAACTATTGTGCTTGGTTTACCTTTTTCAGTGAACTAATATGAACAGAATAGATCATTTCCTCATGGGCATCAACCCTAGTAATAAAGCGACTGACGACTGTACTGAATAGCTGCCACGTGGAAAAAACTGCATTGGATTTCCCCAAATTATTTGCAGTCACTTGTCGTAAAACCTATCATTAAGTGACAGAGAGCAAGCAGGAAACAGGTTTACTGTTGTAATAAAAGGCAGGTTTATCTGTGTTACGGTAAAACACAGTGTAACAGTAGCACTAATAGAGAATAATCATAAATATGTAGTTTGGTCGTATGAGACCAAATAAGGCTGCAGCCGCTGAATCTCTGAGTGAAATGAGCAAGTGTGCATGTTTTTGCTCATCATTTCTCATTTTCATTTGTAAGAGAAAGTTGTTTCTTCCTTCAAAAGTTTTACAGGCTTGCTTTAATTAAACACAGACAGAATGAATCATCATCAGTGCAAAAGAGATTACACTGACATGGCGTTCAATCTACAGTGATGATAAGTATTGAAACAGATAAAAAGCATGCGAGTGCTGTGACTAGAAAAACAGCTTTAGAGTAATTTTAGCAACTTTGCTAATGATCTTTTTTGCCGTTTGAACTTTCTCTGTCCCTTGTCTTTCCCACCCCACACGCAGCCTGGAGTGAATCCGCCTGTGGAAATGACGGTCGGTCTGCCCCCTTCATCACCTCTTAATCAGAGTGTTGGCACTGACTGCCCAGAATTGGATCAACCTCGGTGACCCCTGCTGCTGCTTTCCTTCTAGAGGTCAGCCTCACATCACTGCACTGTCTCTGAGGCAGCGGCACACGCTCTTAAATGAAATCTTATTTCTCCCTCTCCCTCCTTCCTGTCTCTCTCTTTGTCTTTATCTCCCTCTGGCTTGCTGTATTAACCCGGGCGTGATCTTTTGCAGCTCAGACCTGAGTGACTGGAGCTCTCTCTCTTCATTCTGAGCAGCGCTTGAGTTTTGTGTAATAGCAGACGTCGGCCGAGACAGAAGTGCGTCAGTCGATATTGCAGACACCAATATTTATGACAAATGATTAACAAGACAAGCTGTTCTTTTGACCACAGGTAAAGCAGGCATAGAGGCACAGTTCCCTTGATTGGATTCGATTGCAGGATAGCTCTAGTGTAAACAACACTGATTGCACATTGTCTGCAGGAACTCTTACTCAGTGTCCAAGATTAGGGTTTGTTTCACCCTCCAAGGACTGCTGAACAATAAAAATCAGAAAATGAAATAAATAAACCCACCAGCTGCCAAGAATAAGTTTTACTGACTATGATATAATTTATTTTTCATATAAATTTGTTACCTCGCCACCTTTTGAAACAGATTTTATTGTAATCAATTAACTCATCTAACAGTAGTTTCTCATCTCAAGTGTGCCAAGCTAACAACAACAGCATGACGTTCAACTACAGTAAATTAAAATTACAAGAGAGTATATTCACTTTCACTTTGTGCTTGAACAGCTAATAGCAATGACTAATTGAAATGCTCAAATGCTTTCATTCAATTTCTCTTCCAATTTCTGGTTTAAATCACCGACCTTTCCTTGAGCGTCGCCTTCATGAGATACATCAATTAAAACAAACACCATTTTTATTGTTTCCACAAACTAAATCTACTCTAGACAGTATATATACACATTATGCCTATGTAATATACTGTATATGCCAAATGCATGCATATGAACTGCTCAAATAGAGTAGAGTACACAGAATGATAATATTTATTTAGCTAAAGAGCTGTGCGGTTTCAGTGTGAAGAAGGCTTGACTCACTTTACAACAGCTTGTTTTGAGTGATCTTTCATTTTCTACGGTGCTTGAAGAGTTTGGTCTGAGAGTTTTCGTGGTGGCAGGATGACGTGGAGAACGTTAACACATGCTGACAAGTATGCGTTACACCCTAAGATGTCAACGAGATGTCATGTATGGATGCACTGTATGTCATCACCTTCATGTGTTCCATCACATGTTTGCCATGAGTTCTGCCTGAATATCGAGTGTGTTTGAATGTGTGTGTCTTCCTCTTGTTAAGTCAAAGTGGGCATCAGTGTTCATCAAGAATAAGTGTTAAAAAACACACACACATAGGCACACATGTAATATAAAGATCTGCTTTCCTGACTTCCATTTTAGAGCCACATCCGATATGTTGCCCGATGCTTTGCTCCTGAATCGTCTCCCCCAGGTATGTAAGCTCTTCATTAAAGCTGTGGCAATCAGAGGGGGAAAAAGTACTGCTCCTCGTAAAGAGAATAGATTACTTCCCCATCTTTCACAGAAGGCTGTTTGCTAGAGTAGACACTCTCCTCCATTTTCATTAGCGGCTTGACTACTATATATTCTCCATATAATTGAGGTTGAAACCTTCTGCACTGTAATGGGGCTTTCCATAACAGTCTTTTAAAAGTGAAAGCCTGCCATCCTTGGGCACTGTGTGATATGGGCTAGTGTGCGTGTGTGTGTGTGTGGGTATGTGTGTGTATTGCTATCAGGCAAATCACTTCTTCTTCATCTCCCTCTCATGCTACTTTTCAAAGGCAGCTTTGAATAAACAAAGGCGTGTCCTCACTTTTTTGTGACACAACATCTGAAAAATTAAAGACGGAGACGGGAAATCAGATTCTCTCTTTGTTAAGAGGATTTGTGATTCCAAAAGCAGGACCCTGAGCTGAGAGTCTATCAAACTAAAGGTGGGTGGGTCTTTGTCATGTACAGCCGTGCACTGTTAATGGTGTAATTTGCCAAAATAATCATTATCTTATAAAATCCCTTTTTACATGCTTGTTTATGCATAAGCTTAAAATTTCTCCTAATCATTATTTTATTTTCCGTCTTTTATGTTGCTTTTATGTTCCGTCCTTTAATGATGTTTTATGTTTGCTGTGGTTTTACGATAAGATGTTTGTGCAGGAATGAGATTATAATGTTTGTGATTATTTTATAAACTACAAACCGCAGTATACGCCTAGCAGCGGGGGGAAATTCTGTAGTCTAAAATTGTGGAAAACATCAACTTGTATACGTTCACTTTCTGCAGCTACTAATCTTCCCTCTTTGCTTTGTAAGCAAAACATCTGGGTATGCTGAACAAACACTCAGTTTCCTTAAATTAACAGACAGGTGAGCATGGTTATATTGTGCCACATGCCAAGTTGCACACAACACAGACAGCACATTTCTCTATGATCTTCGATTCATCTCAGTTCCTCAATCAGACTCAGATCTCAGAAGATGACATCTGAGGGAGATTTAAGCTGATGAAAAGCAGCTATCAGGATCAAGAAGTAAAGTCAAGATGGCCAGTGTTAAATGTAAGGAAAATTACTCGGCTAAAGCAATTTAAATAGCTAATGAAACATTCTGAGTCTGTCATGAAGCAGGATAAAAATATAGATGAGACGCTGTGGTATAATATGACATAGAGTAGTGTTTGCATCCGTAGTGAAATCCATCATGGAGATCAAAGTCATACAACTGTGTCCTCCTACCAAGCTGGTTTTAGTTATCAGTGTCATCAGCCAAACTTTGAAAACAAGCTCCTCGGTACTATGCATCATGCAAACCTATCTGCATTCTCTCTGCATCTTTTACTCCCAGCCTATTAGCCTAGCTCACACCATCAAACCTGCTTATAACATAGACAACTCAGCTTCCCCAAGTCAGTGGGTGATTTGTGGAGGTGTGTAAATTGTAAAAAGTTGCAGGTCTGAGTCAAAGTCGAGTCATAAATAGGTGGAGGGAGAGGACGACAGCGCTCTGCCAGATTTGGAAGGGTGAGGGTTGTGCGTGGGGGTTGATGTAGACCAACAGCCTCATGTAAGATGAGAAACACATTCTTAATAACTATGTCGTCAAACATATCAGTCTGCCCTTTTCCAAAAAGCCAAAGTGCAAAATAACAAAGTGAGGAGTCGACATGGAGGACTGAGTCACAGACAGACAGTTGAAGATATGGATGGACTGTAGCCTACAGTGTCACCTCACTTCAAATTCTGCCTTTAAATTCAGTCAAATTTGGTCCTTTATGTGTTGAATACATTACGTATAATATATACAGCATGTGTACAGTATATACTTTAATCTTTTCAATACACCCTAATGAACACTTCATATTTTCCGCTTATACAACTGATAATATATGTGCATTTTTACAAAAAAAACCCTGTGTGTTTTATTGTTTTATCTAATAAATAAAGATGGTAATACTATTTTCAGTCCTGTATTGTGTCTGCAGGTCTTCCTCTCTGCATTCAACCTCAACAAGCTTCACCACTAAAGTATGGAAGCCTGTATGTAGCTGCAGAGGTGAAATCCGGCAAAATAAAGTTCACAATGCACTCGCTGCTGCTTGTTAAGCTTGCTGCTTTGATGACAATAACTTCAGGCGACTCAGATGAACATATGAACATAACACTGGTAGGACAGTAAAAGGAGACTTTGTAGAGAGACTTTAGCAAGAAAATGATCCTAAAACTATAAAAGCGAGGGTGACAAAAATAGGATTTTGAAAAGTGAAGGAGACATGTCCTCCTCTGCCCCAGTGGAAATTATGACCTTGGTTCAGACTATTATTTTCCTGTTCAAAAAGTGAAACAAATTTCCCGCACACTCTCATTTTTCTTTCCAACAGTCATGGATTGCGATCCCACAGGTTGGAATAAGCATTGAATTTTTTTTTCAATATCCATTCAACTTGCATGGTTGAACCTTTGCTTCATTTTGTGCAACTTATCTAACTCTCATCCACCCAAATCTTTCTAATTACTCTGTTTTCAATGATGTAACATCTCCATCTAACACCAGCTCGGAGTCTCTCAGTACATCCCATTGTTTTGTAAAGCTATGTGCTAAAACTACACTATCGCCGCTGATCAGGATAAAGCAGAAATGTTACACGTGAAATGCTGAGTCAGACCAGGGTCCCCCAGCTCATTCTCATTCCTGTGTCAGAGACTGTCTGTGTTTGCTTAAATTAATGTGCATGTGTGAATACATCTTGCTCTGGTCTCTGCATATCCATAATGTATGAGTTGACACTGTGTATGTAACGGTGTGTATGTGCACCCTAGTTTGTGTGTTCTTGTACTGTGATGTGATAATGCATCAACATCTGACATCTGTGTCGTATACAGTATGTGTGTGTGTGTGTGTGTGTGTGTGTGTGTGTGTGTGTGTGTGTGTGTGTGTGTGTGTGTGTGTGTGTGTGTGTGTGTGTGTGTGTGTGTGTGTGTGTGTGTGTGTGTGTGTGTGTGTGTGTGTGTGTGTGTAGATGCACAAACCAACTCTCCAGAGGACCATCAGTGCGTGAGTGTATGAGTGAATAATAAATTCGAAGAAGGCGGGGAGATGAGAGGCTGCGACCACCAATCGATTCCTCTGCTGTTTCTCAAATTAAGAGGGAGGGATGAGTGTGAGGGATGGACAGAGAGAAAGAGACAGAGAGAGAGAAAGAGAGAGAGAGAGAGAGAGAGAGAGACGGTGGGGTTGCAGTAGGTGAGGCCAGAGAACATTTAAGTGTGGAAGGGGTGAAGGCAGAGAGAGAGGGAGGAAGAAATGGAGAGGTGGAAGGTGGAGAGACATAGATACTGTTGGAGAGAGTGAGGGAAGTGAGGAGAGTGAAAGACAGCCAAATGCTGACAGGAGTCCAATTAAGTGTCATCCCAGTGGAGGCAACCGTCCCCATCCTCTCCTGCCAGGGCAGCTTCCAAGGACAAACTGCTCGTCACGTGGCACAACATACACACACACACCCACACACACACACACCAACCTCATCACACCATCATCATCATTCAATGCAGGCACTAACACATACATGGTTATTCATTTACTCAGAGCACAAAAACACACACGTAGCATCTTAACATTTTTGCCACACAAATAAGACATTAGCACACATCTGCGATCACACACATCTCCAAGGGGGGGCTCATTCTTCGGAGGACCCGAACGTGAATTGGTGCCAAAGACGGCTGGCGCCAGCAGCTACCGGTCCCAAGGTACGGATCTGTGCCAGGGGCTAACCCACTCATCTCAGCTCGGCACTGCCCACGCACCAGCTGCTGCCCAGGGCCAGCACATACGCTCAGCCCTGGAGTAAGCTAGACATCAAATACAAACATACACGTGTCATGTCTCCATGCAAAAGTAGACATGTCCACCCACATACACATGAGCACTCACGGTACAGCAGCACGCACGGACACAATAAGACACGTAAACAATCCAGCTCATGCCTCACACATGCTGGATGTGGCCTTGGGGACAGCTCGCTGTCTCTTAGAAAAGCCTGGTTAATGAGTGAGGCCTCTGGCTCTGGCGGCTTTGGACTACAGCACAGCTGAGGGACTGAATGACTATGGCACTACAGCGGGATTAGAGGGATGCTTCATATTGACATAGAGAACAAATCGACATACTCTAATAATTCCCTCTCTCACATTCTGCAGCAGCGTGAGAGGAAACAGCAAATGGAAGGGAATAATAGAGGTCGACATAGACGGGTCCCCTGTGAATGCTTTTGCCCCCCAGCACAGCCCACAGCTCACACACACACCTATACACCATGTCAATGTACACATCTGTACACATGCATACACACATATAGACGCAACACACAGCCACTGAATAGAAACAAGTGATCCATTTGACTGCGGGGACTGCGGCCTGAGTTACAAAAGAAAAGAAAAGAAAAAAAACACACTAGAGAGAAACAAGACAGGCACATATGAAAGGCAGAGCGAGACAGACGGAAAGAGAGGAGGGAGACAGAGGATGAAAAAGGGAGAAAAAAAAATGAGGGAGCAAAAGTGCGAAAAAGAAAGCCGGTCTGATTTTCAACTCGTGAAAAAAGGAGTGAGACCCTGTTATAAATTTTCCGGGCCTGCCTTAGATTTAATCTGGGCAGGGATGCAAACAACATGCCGGCCCAGCCTCAACAGGGTGCTGCGTGTGTGTGTGTGTGGGCGGCTGAAGGATTGGTTGCCAGGGAGATTCTGACATATCGGGCCCCACTCCCTGCTGCCCTCAGTTTAGCCTCGACAAGTCAGAGAAAACGCTTTGCGGCGGCCGGGCTAATTTACAATCTCTCTCTCTTGTTTCCTCCCGCCTCTGTCTCTCCCCCCCGCTCTCGCTCTCGTCATTGTCTTCCTTTCCCTGCATCAAAGTTGGAGGATTTTCTGCTTGTAATTTCTACATCTAATTGTACCAATCACAATAACTTTCTATCTGTACCTGTACAGCTGAACAACTCCTTTCACCCTTCCTTCTTCTCATTTCACTCTTCCTTTCTTCATACCTCTCCTCTATTGCCTCACTTTACTCTCCCTCTTAGGTAGGCTGATGTGGTTGGGACCTGTTGTTCTCATTTGGTGACAGCCAAACAGGGCCTGTTGTAATTAGTGTGGAATTCTAATGAGCTTATCAGGTCAAAAGCAGCTTAGTCCTCTAGGACCCTAGCAGGGTAGAAATTAGCCCCCGTCCCTCCCAGACAAACACGCACACCCGCGCCCACATTACACAATAACACATTGTGCATACCGATGATACAAGCTCGATTCATTAACAAACACTTGCTGACAAATTCATTCTCACCCTCTCCTCTCATAGAGGGATTAGCCCACTTTACATCAGTCAGTTAACAAAAAAGTGAATTATTAATGTGAGTGGCAACAACAACAGCAAAAAAGGCAACAGTAATATGTAAGGCTGTCATTGTGCTAAAGTAGCTGGAGGGAGGGAGGGGTGTTATCTAAAGGGAGAGATGGCAGGGAGAGACAAATAAACTAAGTAAAAAGTTTTTTCTTCCTCCATTCTGGTATAGAAAAAGCGGCAGTCGTATAATTAAAGGCTGAAAACACTCTCCCCTCATCTTCTTCTTCTGGTCAGCGGCATGCTCGCTGCAGTGGACGGGCTGAGGCAGCCAGACAGCACCTATCTCCATTAAATATCTCCGCAATTAGTTCTGGGAAAGTTGCACCGATACGCAGAAAGCAGAGAGGCAAAGGCGAGGCACATCGATTAAGTACTGCAACAGCTGTACCAACATGATTACAGTCGAGAATTTTAATCGGACTTGTCAGCCATCTTCAAATATGATAAGATGCCTGCCTTAAAATAAAAAAAATAAAAAAAAAATGTAGATAGTTGAATGCACTCTGTGGCCTGAGATGAAACGAATAGTTAAATTCCAACTGAAATTGAATTGCATTTTTTTGTCTGCTACAGCATACATCCTCTCCTCCGAAATCACTCATCCTATTTTCTCCTTTGAGAAAAATAATCAGAAACCAAAGAAATTGAGCTATTTCTGGTTTCATGATGGAGCCCTGCAGTTTTTGACACAATACTGTTCTGGTACCCAGAGCAGTTGGACTTTAAGGATGCGTGTTAATATCATTCTACGTCAGTGTGTGATGTTAGGAGACATCCTTTATTTGATAGAATGAAAAAGACATTTCATTTAGCTTCATTCACCTAAGCCTTGGCACTTAGAGCTCAAACAATGGCAAGGATGGGCACAAAACTTCTCGTTGTTTCATTCCTCTAAACTCAAACAAACATGTTTCCCAGCAGCAGCCAAACTGGGCATACAGCTCCTGGTAAAAGAGTTAGAGACACAGAAAGCAGTTGTGTGTTTATCCCTGACACATGGCAGCAGAACTGGTCGCCTCTCCCCGACCACATGCTAATTCAAATTCAGTTCAAATACATCTTGTCTCTACACTGTATGCTGTCAACTAATATTGAATTTAAACCTCTGGCTTATAATTAAGCAGATGTGTTAAAGTTAAGTTAGCTAAATGTTAGCTATAACAGTTAAAGTGTCCAATATTGCCACATGGGGTTAAAATTAGAGTCGGTGAATGGCCAGAGCAGTTGCTATGGGTGTCTAATATTGTATGTGTCTTTTAAGACTCTGATGGGTTTGACAAAATGGTGTTGTATGAACTGGAAATGAGTCCAAACTGCGAAGCAGTGTGTTCAAGACAGCAACTAAAAATGGATTACGGCATTTTTCCGTCTGACAAAAACATCTCACCAGGCACACATCACAGGAAATCAAAATAGACCCATGTAGCAACCACAGGAAATGTTGTATTCTGTGTGTTACTAGAATCCATCATCCATCTATTTTCTCTAACCATTTCCTAACTGCCACTGGGTGAGGGTACACTCAGGGTTAACCACTGTGCCATCCACTTAGTAGTATATGGGTACAAACACAGTTCATTTTTTATCGTTTAGTCCCATGAATGGGTTTCGATTCAAGGCACATTACAGTAATCTAAATGAGCCATTCAACCTGTCTTTATTAAGATGTAATACAATGTATCTAAACTCGATTTCATCATTTGACATCACATTGTCTCACATAAAGTTTCCAAAGTAAAACTCAGCTAAAAGTCAGTTATTTCTTCGACAGTCAGTCATGGTGGCAGATAATTAGCTCATCTGTCTTTAAGAACGTGAAATGGACACATCAGTCCAATGAGTCTCCCACGACATCCCCTGGTATTAATACAAATCCTAGCCTTAGTGGGGGAATAGTGAGCAGAAAGGACCAGACATAAACTAAAAGCCAGAGAAAGATAAAAAGAGCAAGACCAGCAATCTTCCAAGGTGAGCGACACAGACAGACCCTGGCCATGGACCCTGAGAGTTAATGAAGCAGTCCGTCTCTAATATCTCTGCCTACATCCACTACAGCACAAGGTAACAGACAACCAAACAATCCTCGTCTCCTCTCATCTCCTCTCCTCTTAGTCCTCCCTGTTGCCCTGAAAACTAATCCTGCTCACAACTCATCCCTCACAACGCACACTGTAAACCACACCTGCCTCTGTTCCGGACAAAGGCATAAATCTGCCCTTGTTTTCAGGTAATAAAGAACTTCTGATATAGCAAGAGAGAGTGAGAGGGAGTGAGAGAAAAAGGGGTTGTGGTGGGGTGCTAAATATGAGCTGCAGTGGTGAAGAAACAGATTTATTAAGGGAGTGCAAAAACCTCCTGACTAATGAAGTGAATAAAAGATTCATGGTGCTGATGCCACATGGTATAATAGCCATGACGAGTGAATTATGGAGAAAAGTCCAACATAATTGCAAAACAACATGAGACATTTTAGGTCACACAAAAAGTATGGCGTAGTGGCATGTATCTTGGATACTGCAGCAAACTTCCAACACCAAAACATCAAGGTTAGCAGCAAAGTCAGCAAATTAAGAGTTCTTTCACAGAGTTCTTCTCCAAACATAGTATCGCTCTAATAATTGATGCTACCCAATATAACACAGTTACACAAAGTGTTTCATCACATCTAAACATTCACAATAATGTGCCAGTCAAGGCACCCAAAATAGAAAAGAATCATCTTCTGGCTGAAATCATACAAAAAAACCCACTGATTAACATTTTGAAGCAGCTCTTGTGTATCTTTGAAAAAGCTGTTCTGTTTATTATATTTTATGCTAGCCTTGTTACCGACTGGCCGCACACATCTCTCTTGTTTATCAGTTTTTGTTGGTCTGGTGTTGTTCCTATTGGAGGCTGTTTCCCCCGTTTCAAAAAACAATTAACAAATGAGAGCTTTCTGAACAGCTGATTGGTTTGGGTATAACAAAACTGAGTCCCATACCTACAGGAAATCATCCAATATGAATACAATGTCAAGTTAAATGAACGAAGTGAAACAAAAGAGCAATTGCGTCTATTTATCAAGCTAATTGTGTGAAGGCAATAGTTTATTTTAACAAATAAAATATAGAAAATATTTTCTAATATTATCAATTAATCAGTCCGTAATGTATCTAGTGGGTGTCATGGTTAAATTGGAACATTTTCTTTTATTATAGTGTTTTTATAAGTAATTTCTCTACGTATTCTTGCCAGATGAACACATCTCTTAAACCTGGGAGGTGTTTCTGTGTTTGCACTTGGAATGCAATGTGCATGTTGTCAGACTGATAAATGTGTTTTTTTGTTTAAGATCTGGTTATTTTCTGTATATGCAGTGCATTGCTGAATGCAGTGTTTTGGTTGTCACGCTGGTGAATATGTTTTGTCGATTTGCTCGGGGTTCTGCTTTGGTTGTAGTGTTCTCTTGACCACCACACAGAAGAGGTTAAATCACACTTACTATTTGAGGTCTTGCTAAACTGACTTGCCAGACTTTTTGGAGACTCCCTGCAGCTATACAGAAGCAGTTCAAGTTATGAGAGTGTCTGAGACAAGTGGATATTGCCTTACTACTGCTCTTCCCCTGGGGAGGCTGGGTTTCTGCAGTGCCTCACACATTGTATCTGATAACATTTCCGCTAATATCAATATTGTATAACTCGAACGGTTGTCACGTCTCATTTTTCTCTGTTTCATCAGCAAAATGGGCCTGATGAATTGCATTTCATGTCAAATGACAGCACTCTTCCCTGAACATATCTGATCTAGTTTGTTTTGTCTTTCACACTTATGCACCAGA